>NW_026719175.1:0-11689 GCF_029784015.1 Lycium ferocissimum | reverse complement strand
TAAAGAATGGGTATTCTTGAAATTTCCTTTTTGAAGGGCTTCATGAGATTTGGAAAAAAGGGGCCCTTAGCCCTTCTTTTTGGGCCTTCCCGAAATTTTTGGCAAAGGTAGGAAAAATGGTTTACGAATTAGATTTACCTCATGCTTCGAATGTTTTGGAGATCCTCAAGGATCGCCCCGGGTAAAAATGATTTTTTAGTAAAAAAAAGTTAGTTTATGATAAAAAAACCCATTGCCATATTAGATGGGAAGGGCAGGGGGCTTAGAAATAAAAAGTAGCCTCGTTAAGATCTTGTGGAGAAATAAAACCGAAAGAAATGACATGGGAAGCGGAAGGAATCATGAAATCCAAACATCCGCATGTTATATCCCGCTTTTTTAAAAACATTATGATAGGTTGGAGACAAAACCTTTCCCCGGATACAATGTGAGACTTTTGACCTTCGATTTCGTTTTGGGAACGTTGTTCATGAATTTGTTGGCATGGAATATTTAGGAAAATTTGGGACCAAAAGTGAAATATTTGGAAGTTAGTAATTCATAAAAAGGGGGCCCATGTTGGCCATGTGGCTTAATTGGCCCCACACACTTTGGGGACAATTTTAATTGGTCCAACACATTGTGGGGGGAAATAAACTTGTAATTATATTAGTATGCAAAAGATGACTAATAAGTCATCTTCATCACTACACTTAAAAAAAAAATAAAAGTTAAAAAACCCCCATTGGGGGCCCCCCAAAGGGGAGAAAAAAAAAAAAAAAAAACCAACTTCAATTCTAGCCACCCCAAAAAATATTTTGGATGCAAACCCAAATTTTTGAGGTCCCTAAGTAGCGGGGAAAGTTTTGTTTGGGTCATCCAACCATCCTTTTTGAAGATCGTAACCCTAGCCAAAATGGGGGAGTTGAAGAAAAAAAGGTGAATTTAATTGTTTTTTATGTGTTTATAAATGTTGTATGCATGTTGTAGTATGTTAAAAGGGAGGAAATTCATGAACTATGACATGTTGGAGTTGGGGTTTGTATATGTAGTATACCGTGTAAGTGTGTGTGTTTGTGTTGTGTCAACAATGAATTAAAGCCTAGTTAGCATTTTTTTGGGGTGTTGTGATGTGATGAGATGAATGAAAATCATGAAGTTGGATATGTAGTGTTGGCGAGTATGGTTTTGTAAAAGTGTAGAAAAAGAATAAATTTAAACTCTTTTTTGGAATTTTGATTGTAGTGGTAAGGAATTTTATGTTGACGATAAGAGTTTAATGACTCAAGATTGATATTGGGATATCTATGGGCTGAATTGGGAGAATTATGTGCATTTAATGTGAATTTTATGTTTATGAGAATGATGTTGCTAGAATGTGAATTGTTGGTACAAATCATGATTGGGAAGCTAGAAATGTGTTATGGATGTTGTTCTCGGGTTTGGGACTTTTTTCGGGTAAACGGAGAAATTTGTTGGATTTTTGGGAAAAATATTGTATGAATTACTTATAATGTCTTTGAATATTGTTGGTATGGGTTCGGGTTAGATTTGAATGTATAGGCATTAATTTTTGGCTTGAATTTTAAGCCCGTTAAATTTAAAGTATTGAATGTGTCGAATGACATAAAAGGGGTTATTAATGCTATATTGCCTTTCGGATTGGTTATTGATGTTGCTAGGTTGGTTGTTGATGTTGTTGTTGTTGATTTGGCCAGAAATTTCGGGGGTTATTTGTTGGGAAATGCCCCCCAAAATTTAGAGAATTGGGTAAATTGGAATTAAATCCCCAAAAAAAGGTTTAGCTAATGTTTGGCATATTATGCCCTTGTTTGTAGCCCGGAAAGGGCATAGGTTGGTTTTAGCTTGAGTTTGAAGTAACTTTGATAGCGTTGAGGTATGTAAAGTTTACCTTCCTTCTTTGGCATGTCTTGGGATATGGCTGGTTCCCATACGTTTTTTGGGCCGGGGGAAATTCCTTTTCCCAAAAATTCGAGTACGTTGATGTGTCGTATTTGCTTTTGATGTTGGCATCCTTATGTGGACAAGTTAGGGTTTTTTATATGTCTTTGTATGTTTGATTTTAAAAAGTTGCAAAAAAGTTGGGTTTTCTTTTTTTAAAAAGTTTTTCGTTCCAAACGATTAAAAACTACGAACGTCCTAATTTTAGGGACAAAACCGGATGGTTTTGATATGCTCGTAAATGATTCTATGAAGTATAATAACTATGTTTTTTCATGGGGGGCCCGAGGATGGGCACCCCCCCCGTCCCCGCGACTTTTTGTATTTTGGACGTTTTTTAAAAAGGATATGATATGACTATTATTCCGATTTAAAAGTACGAGGGGTTCCCCGTATCTTTCGAGTTTGTAATAATGGTCCGATAACACATGATGACTATGACTTTCTTTGGGGCGCCCAAAATTGTTCATCGGTGGCCCCCGGATCTTTTTTGTATGATCTTGATGGTTTCTTTGAAAAGAACTTAATATGACTACCTTTCGACCCCGGGGTATGATTATATAGTTGTGGGTTAGCCCGAAATAATGGTTCTATACCTATGATTGATCGTGACTTTTGATTGGGTTCGGTCCGGGGGGTTCTGGGAAGTGATATTCGGAGGAAATTTGATTTGGTTATTGTCTTGGTTTGGAAATAAAAATTCGCTTTGGTTTATTCTTTTGGGTTTTGTAATAATGATTTGTATGCCGGTATGTGATATTGTTTTTTGGGTTTTTGGGCCCCTTTTTATGTTCAGGATATTATTGGGTTTGGTTTTGTTGGGTATTTTTCGGATATTTCCGCGGGTTTTGACCGCGGATGTTAGTGATGTGATATCCCCGGGATTTTGACCGGGGTATTGGGTGAAAACCGAGTCCTATCACAATTTTTTTTTTCTTGAAAAAAAAAATAATATAAAAAATAAACATTTTGGTATTTTTGGATATGTATCTACTTTTCGTACTTCCGTTTCGATTATGACTGGGTTTGATTACGTATTTTTTTGCCGTTTTGCTACTGGGACATTCCGTCCCGGCCCCCTTTTTTTGGGGCCGTCCTCTCCCCGGGCGGGTCATTTTGGTGATCCCCCGGGCGTAAGATTTCCATTCCCCTTTTCGAGTGCTCTCTTTTTTCCGGGACCCAATTTTTTTGGGTATATACTCTCCCGATGTATATGATTATGTTTATTGGGGGACGGCGGGGCCCAAAAAAATCCGGGGTTCCGTTTTTCCCGATTAGGGTCTGTGAACAAGATGGGGGTTTTGTACGTTTTTTGGATGCGTCGAGAATTTGGTTGGGGGGCCCTCCCCCGTGGACCTTATCGGGCGTGTATGTTTTGCTTTGATATGTTATGTATATTATGATAGCCTTGCCGGCTTATGTGGGGTATATTGGTTTATATGCGGGGTTTGGAGCCACGTTTGTTTTTTTATAAATGTATGGGGGGTTGTATGCCGAATCCGGTTAACAAGGGCTTTGGGTCCCCCTTTTGGGGCACTAGTCACGGCCTACGGGGGGGTCGTGATAGAAGTGGTATCAAAAGGGGTTCGTCCTCGGAATGTCTACGCCCGTGTCTAGTGAAGTCTTGTTTTTTCCGGTGTGTTGTCCCCACTCTAAAAACCGGAGGCTACAAAACATTTGGGGTGTTATCTTTCCCCCGATCTTAGATCGTGCGTTTTGGGGGCGAAATTTAAATAAAGACCCTTCTCCGATGAATTTGTTATGATTTCAGCGATGCCCCCGAGGAAGGTCACAACCCCGGAAGGGGCAGCCCACGGAACGAGACCGGCCCCGGAAAACTACTGGGGCTCGTGCCCCTGGGCCGGTTGTGCCTCCGTGGCTTTTTCCGCACCCCGAAAGTCGGGGGTTTTGGAGCAGAAAAGGGGCGAGGGCAAGGGGGGGCTCCCCCCCGGGCCCCGGGGTTCGAGTACCGCCCTCCGCCCCCCGGGGGGCCCGGGGGGGGAGGAGGGAGGGGGCCGGGGGCCCCCCGGGTTTATTGCCCCGGGTTGGTAGGGGGCGGGTTCACGAACGGGGGGGGGGGATGATCGTGTAGGGGGGCGCGATAGTCGGGGGGGCTGGGGTGATTTTCCCCTTTGTGGCCCCCCGGGATTTTTTTGGGGTCAAACCCGGGGATTTTTCCCCGGGGGTTCACCCCGGGGGCTGAATGTCCCGCGATTGATCGGTTTCCGAGCCCGAGTCGGTTGAGATGGCATCCATGGGTTGCACGTGTAGCGGCAAATTTGGTTGGAGTTTTGGGTTTTTTTGGTCTAGGCGGGGCCCCCGGGCCCGTAGGGGAGCGAGTTTACAAAAGGCCCTTTCCCCCGGCCCTTTTCACCCCGGAAGGAGGGGGGCCGGGGAGGAAATTCCCTGTGCGGGGAGAAAGGGGACGCCCCGGGGAATAACTGGATTTTGGTTCCCGGGCCCGAAATGCGCCCCCATGGGCCGGGGCGGGCCGAGGATGCCCGGTATGGGGAAAAGGGGGATAAACTTGGTTGCGGTTGTCCCGGGATGGCGGCCCCGGTGGGAGGGACCGGCACGGATTCAGAACTCCCGGGGAAAGGGAGGGGGCGAAAAAAAAGGGCCCCGATAGGATTATGATGGGGCCACCCAAGGGGGGGCCGGATCCCCCCGGGAAATTTTCCGGGGAGTCTCGGGGGAGGCCCCGACGAGGAAAAGCAGAATCCTCCCCCCGGGAAAAAACCTTTCCCCCCCTCCTGGAGCCCAAAAGGGGGGGGGTTTGACGGGGCGAGTTCCGGCCCCGGGGCTCAAAAATTTTGGGGGAAAATTCCCAGGGAGGCCACCCGCCCCCGTTTTGTGGGGAAACGCCCGGGGGGGAGGTTTTCGTGCCCCCGGGGCCCGCCCCACCCGCGGGTGGGCCACTTTGAGGATTGCCCACCGGGGCGGGGCAAAAAGGCCCTGACCTCCCCGGCCGTTTCCGGTTTTGTTTCCCCCCCTTCTTCCCCCCGCGGGGCCCCCCAACCGCCCCCCGGGGGAGGCCGTGGGGGGGGCCGGGGCGGACCCCCGGTTGGCGGCCCATCGAACCGCCTATATGCGTTGACCGGGGGGAACAGGATGGGAAGGCGCCCCCCGGCGGAAAAAAGGTACTTTAGACAATTGGTTTCTTTTAATTAGTATGAACTGTTTTTTGATAATTGTAAAAAAACTCCCCCAAATGCTTATAAGATTTTATAAGGTTTAAATTTTAAAATTCGGGGGACGAATGTTCTAAAAAACCGAGGAGTTATTCCCCTTTTTTCACATTATGATAGGTTGGAGACAAAACCTTCCGGGGTAAAAATGTCGAGACTTTTGACCTTCGATTTCGGAGACACAAGTTGTTCAGGGGAAATTTTTTGGCATGGAATATTTAGGAAAATTTTGGGGAAAAAAAAAAGTGAAAATTTGGAAGTTAGTAACCCTAAAAAATTTGGGCCCTGTTGGCCAGTGGGTTAATTGGTCCCACAGGGGAAAAAACTTTGGGGAAAATAAAATATAAAAAATAAAAACTTTTATCACTTTTCACTTAGAACAAAAAAAAGGGAAATTTTAAGAACCCATTTAAAAGGGCTCTCGGGCCCAAAGGGGAAAAAAAAAAAATCAACCAATTCTAGCCACTCCAAAAAAATTTTGTTTATGCAAATCCCCTATTTTTTGGGTCCCTAAATAGCGTGGAAGTGTTTTTGGGTCATCCAACCATCCGTTTTGAGATCGCTTTAAACCCCAGCCTAGTGGTGGGGTTGGAAAAGAAAGGTGAGATTTAATTGTGTTTTATGTGTTATAAATGTTGTATGCATGTTTGTAGTTAAAATGGAGGAAATTCATGAAATATGACAGTTGGGGGTTGAGGGGTTTTATATTTGATATGGGGGGTTTTAATGTGGTGTGTTTGTTGTGTCGAAGCAATGAATTAAAGCCTAGTTAGCATGTTTTTAGTGTTGTGATGTGATGAGATGAATGAAAAAAACATGAAGTTGGGGGGTGTTGGTGAGTATGGTTTTTGAAGTGTAGCAAAAAAATGAATAAACTCTTTTGGAATTTTGATTGTATCGTCGTGAATTTTATGTTGACGATAAGAGTTTAATGACTCAAAATTGATATTGGGATGTCTATGGGGGAATAGGGAATTATTTTTTAAAAGTGAATTTTATGTTTATGAGAATGATGTTGCTAGAATGTGAATTGTTTAAAAACCCTGATTCGGAAGCGAAATTTTGTTATGGATATTGTTCTCGGGTTTGGGAAGTTTCAAAAATCCGGGGCATTTGTTGGATTGTTGAAATATTGTATGAATTACTTTTTAATGTCTTTGAATATTGTTGGTATGGGGCGGGTTAGTATTTGAATGTATAAGCATTAATGTTTTGGGTTGAAAAGTAAGCCGGGGGGGAATTAAAAATTGAATGTCGTGAATGACATAAAAAAGTTATTAATGCTATATTGCCTTTCGGGTTGGTTTTTGATGTTGCCAGGTTGGTTGTTGATGTTGTTGTTGTTGATTTTGGGAGTTAAATTTCGGGTTGGGCTATTTTTGGGGGGAAACTTTCCCAAATTTAGAATTAAGGGCTAAATTGGGAAATTAAAATTCCCAAAAAATCTTTAGCTAATGTTTGGGATATTATGACTTGTTTGTAGACCTTGGAGAGCCCCAGGCATAGGTTGGCTTTAACTTGAGTTTGAAGTAACGATGGGGTTGAGGTATGTTTAAAATTTCCTTCTTTTGGGATGTCTTAGATATGGCTAAGTTAAGGGTAAGTTTTGAGCTTCAGGGGAATCCATTCTCAAAAATCCGAGTATGTTGATGTGTCGTTTTGCTTTTGATGTTGACATCCTTATGTGGACAAGTTATGGTTTATATGTCTTTGTATGTTTTTATTTTCAAAAGTTTTATAAAAATTGGGTTTTCTTTCAAAAAAAGTTTTTTTCCAAAAGATTCCGGAAAAATACGAACGTCCCTAACTTTCACACGAACCGGGGTGGCTTTGATATCCTTTAAAAGATTCTATGACGTATAATAACTATGATTTTCATGGGGGGCCCCCGGAGTCGACACCCCCCGTGGGCCCCCGACTTTCCTTTGTTTTTGACGATTTTTTAAAGGATATGATATGACTATTATTGATTTCAAGTACGATCGGGTTTCGGGGGCTTTTTACTTTGTAAAATGGTCCGATAAATGATGACAGACTTTCGTAGGGGGGCCCCTTGGGTTGGTGTCCGCGGGTGGGTTTTCTTCCTATGATTTTTGGGTGGCTCTTTAAAAGAACTTAATATGACTACCTTCGAACCCAGTATGATTATATAGTTTTCGGTTGGTCCAAATAATGGTTGGGATACCTATGATTGATAAGTGACTAGGATTGGTTTTTGGAAAATTTTTCCCAAAATGATATTCGGAGGAAATTTGATTTGGTTATTGTCTTGGTTTGGAAATAATAATTCGCTTTGGTTATTCTATTGGGTTTGTAATAATGATTTGTATCCAGGGGGGGATATTGCCGGCCGGGGGATTTGCGATGTTCTGATATTGCCCCCGGGTATTTGGCCCCGGTATGTTCTGGATATTTCCGTGGGTATTTGACTGTGTTGGGGATTTATGTGATGTGATATCGGGTGGGATTTTTACCGCGGGATGTGGTGTGACACGAGTCCTATGCACAATTTGTTTTTTTTTGGGGAAAAAAAAATAATATAATAAATAAACTTTTGGTATTTTTTGGGTATGGACCTTTTTTTTCGACTTCCTTTCGATTAGACTCGGGTTTGATTCTTGTATTTTTTTTTTTCGGGGTTTTACTCTAAAATTCCTCGACCCCTTTTTTGGGGCCGCTTTTCACCCGGTGAGAAATTTTTGGGGATCCCGGGGGTCGGTTTTCCATTCTTGTTCGAGTGCTCCCTTTTTTTCCCGGGGCCAATAAACGGTATATACTTCCCCCATGTTTTGATTATGTTTATTCGGGTGGCCGGGCGGGGGGCCCCCCCCGTAAAACCCATTCCCCTTTTTTCCTTTTTAGGGTTCCCTAGACATAGATGTGGGGTTTTGTACGGTTTTTTCCGGGTGCTTTTTGGGAAATTGGTTTTTGGGGGGCCCTTCGGGGTGACATTTCGCCCCGGGGTTTTATGCTTTGATATGTTATGTATTTTTATGATATTGGCCCTTTTTAGGATATTGGTTTTTATGCGCCCCCTTTTGGGGAATTTGATTTTTTTAAATGATGAGTCGGTTGTATGGAACTTTTAAACCCTAGGGTGCCCGGGCCCCGGGGGACTAGTCCGGGCCACGGGGTTAATCGTGCCCCCCCTTATTTGCCCCGGAAAAAGGGCCAAAAATGAGACGTTTAAAATCATAAGGTATGTATGTTTTTCCCTTTTTTGCATTTGGGTCGGTGGGGCCAAATTATATTGCTATTATGTTGTGGCCCCCCGAGGCATTGATAAGGGGGTTTTTTGACAGGGTGGTAGTACCCTATTATGGGGGAAAATCCCCGGGGAAATTTTCGAGAATCCCCGAGTGCTTAACATTCGGGGACAAATGTTCTTAAGGGGGGAAAAAATGTTACACCCCGAAAAATTTTTTTTTGTTTTGGCTTTAATAGAAAAAAGCGAAAAGTATGAAGTATATGGTGTTTCGATAAGTAAAAAATAGTATTTGATATTTAAAGTAAGATTTCAAAAAAACATTCGATGTTAAGGAGAAAGATTGCCAAGAGAAGGCAAGGCTTGGTTAAGTATCGGAAAGAATTTATGGGGTAAGGGAAGTTAATGGTGACTTAAAAAACTTTTTGGAAAAAGAGTTATAACGTCCCTTAGATTGGTATTGAGGTTTCCCCCGGTTCCAAGGGCCCCCAAAAAAGGTTGGAGATCAAACGAGTCGACGAGAGCAAGTTGGGAAACCCTTTTGGACATTATATGGCCGGACATCTTCCGTAAAAAAATATACGGCCCGGGTAGCCGTAGGTTCACCCCCGGGAATGGCATACCTGGGTTTTGGACCAAACATACGGCCCGGAAAACGGCCGGTGAAAAATATACGGACCTTTATTTGGTGGGAAATTTACAGTGGAAAAAATTTTGTATTTAATAAGGGATCAAGTTTCTTTTATTTCTTTTTCACCTTTCACTCCCCTTCTCTCTAAAACATCTCCCCAATTTCTCCCAAAGATTTGAGAAATTAGTGTTCAACTTCATCAAACCAAGTGAATCAAGTATAAGAACCCTTTTAAAGGGTTCATCCAAAAGAAAAGAAACCCAAAGTAAAGGGCTGGGGTTTTGCTCAAGTGGGTATTGCCCGGTTTCTTCCTACACCTTCAAAGGTAATTTTTATGATGTTTTCATGTTTTTAAAGTTTTTGGAAGTTGAAACACTTGGATTGAAAAAGAATATAAGAAATGGGTCATGAATGTATAATAGTGCCATTTTTGGGACAAGATGTTTGGAATGAGTTATGATTCTTGATACATTATGAAAAAGACCACGTTATAAATGATTTTTAGAGTAGGGAAATCAACATTGTATGTGAATAAACGTATTGTCGAGATATTTTTTGGTTATGGATGAATTGAAGTGAATGGTAAATAAGGATAGTGTAGTTAAATAAAGACTATTGTGGATGATATTGTGAATGTTATTATTGATGTTTGGGAGTTGATATATGGATGTGGGGGAAAGGGTCGTATAAATAAAGGAGATGCTGTCCGTTTTTCCCTTAGAATTAGTCATGAATGCTAAGCTATCCGTTCTCTAATGATTAGTATAACTTTAATAAAAGGTAGAACGTGAGCATTGAAGAAGCACATCCAATGATAGAATAGTTGAAAAGGGATTAAGACTAACCACTTTCATAAGGCAGGGTTTCCCTTGGGGAAATTACCCTTCTCTACGAGTCTATGATATTCTCCAATGATCCTATCTCTAGAAGCTATAAACTTATGATTAAAAGATACGATTGTACTAAAATCTCTTATACAATGGTAAAAATTTTAAAGATAGAATGTAATGAATGACGATAGTAAAAAAAGGGTAAAGATAATTATGAGCTTACATGGATGTCCCTTTTAGTGGCTAATGTGGCCCCGAAAAAATAAATGGCCGGGGAGAATATAGTGAATATGTATATGTATATATCTATATATGATGATGCGCGCGCCCCTTTGGGGTTGGGGGAAAGAACAAACTGACCTTGGTAGGGCCGGGATGACACGGAGCCTTGGTAGGGCCAACTATGTGAAACACCGACCTTCGTGGTCGGGGGGCTTTTTAATTTATTGGGCATCAAATGAGTACGAATATCAAGTATATGTAAATGCCAAGTAAGGGCTATGTATAAGCAATGTATATGATATGAACATTGGGATGGAAGGAAATATGAATACGAATACGAAAATGGATACGAAAAAGGGAAATGAGTACGAATATGGATTTGTACACGAATACGCAATAGAAATGGAATGTCCCTGGAAAACCAAATAAGTGCTATGACGATGATGTTATTATCTCTTTTTTTCTTTCTTGTTTCATATGATATTTTTATGCTTTCACATTGATATTGATCATGTTTTACATCTCGGTACATTCTTATTAGCTCCTTTTTTTCTTGTGGTATTTTCGTCATGCCCCCCGGGTGGCCGGGGGGGCGGCGTCCATAGCTAGATTTCTCGAGGGCTACTAGCGGAGCTCCCTTTTTTTTAATTTTCCCGGGTTTTGGTATAGATTCTTTTGTGTACATATTTATAGGCACGGCGGGGTCTGTCCCCCTATGTTATGACCCAAAAAACACCCTTCTTAGAAAACTCGTAGACGTGTGTATATGGTTAGATATTTTGGCCTTGTCCCTTTTTTTTTGGGATATCATTTTTTATAAGCCCCTTTTCGGGCATGTACTTTATATGGGCATAGATGTTATTGTGATATAGATGTATTGTGCCCCAAAGAGATTAGAATGATGATGAATGAAAAGCATGATTTAATTAGGGCTCCCCAGATGTGATATGAAAATGTTTAAAGGGGGGCCCCGGGTGGGCTATCCGGGGGTCTTGGGCACTCGGTTGGGTCTTAACATTACTACCGGGGCCCCTCTTAATATTCATCATACTCCCTGAACATATATGAACCCCCCAAAACCAAAACATAGATATAAATAAGCCCCTCGGTACAAAATTGTACAACGACATCATCATGGGACACAATTTCCCCCACGTATGTATCTACGAGCCTCTCAGAAAAACTTTGACATAAGGACGGGTCGGGGGGCCCCCTCGTTTAAAAAATATATACACAAAAAAATATGATCATAAGTAGCACCTCCGAAATAATGGGTGTTCCGGGATCTGTGAAAACTCCCCACGGGTCAACCTTTTCTCCCCGTCTAAAATGGGCATGAACACGAAAAAAATTCCCCAAAAAGAAAGGCCCCGACGACTTTGCGAGTATTAAACATGGTAGTGATGGCCTTTTAAAAAATAAACAACGTGGTGAAGATATAACCCCCAACCTTTTAAAAAGAAACACATGTTCGCATATCACATATATCATCTTTAATTTCCGCGTCCCGGGGAACCATCTACTTATTTGTCCCTTAAATGGTGTCATGTCGACCCCTCCCCCGGGACGGTGTAATCAAAAAGACAGCATTAAACGGTGACATGTCCAAGGGCCCTTTGGCACGGTGGAAAGGAAAACGGCCCGCCTTTGGGGGTGTTATGTCCGGCCTCTA
>NW_026719174.1:0-12265 GCF_029784015.1 Lycium ferocissimum | reverse complement strand
TTTGGATAATTTTGTGGATTGCTTGCAATATTTTTAAATCATGTGTAAATGGTTGCGGATTAGCAATGAATATATGAGCATTGGAATTTAATTGAATGTAAGTAGTGTGTCATGGAATTGTAAGAAAAAGATTGGGAATGTTAGAATGTATTTTGGGTTGAATATTGGCATTTTTGATGATAGTTTGGCCGGGTTGAATTCCCGGATGGTTGTTGATTGAAGTTAGCCGAGTGAGAATCTCGGGATGTCGTATTTACGTAGGAAATGTCGCCTAAATTTCGTAGCTTATAAGTGAACTTGCATGGAAAATTAAGGCGAAAACAAGTCGATGAATCTAATGATTATATGGATCCTTTGAAATGTAGATAAGCAAGTCGGGATGAACAAGTGTAGCTAGCAAGGCGGCACAGTATGCGAGGCTTACTTTTTCTTTTATGGCATGTCCTAGAGCTAATAAGTTATGATTTAATGTGTACTTGGGTAATTTCGCCCCGATTTCTCGAGTCTGTATTTATCTCCCGATTTATGTCATATGTAAGCATGTTAGTCTCACTAAGTCCGTGTATGTCCGATAAATGAGTAAGTACAAGAAGGTTCGTAATTAAAAGAGTTCCCCCGTAAGTACGAACATTCCTAACTCCGGTATGTTATCTCGATTTTGATTCGAAGTGGGCCCACGATTTCCGACCCCTCCCTTATGTACGTCTGTATGGCATTTGATATGGTTATCGTTTCTGTTCCCCCGAAAGTTTCGTATGATTAAACGTACCTTACTTCTGTAAATGATCTCGGATTTTGCGCTTGAAAGTCTGTTCGATATGATATGCTTTGACCACCTCGATTCGATACGTCCTGGCGTTCTGACACAATAATTGCAACGTCCGATAAGGATTGATCTGAAATTCGCTTCTGAGCCTCAGATATCGGTAAGAATATTCGTTTGTCGAGTCTTGATTTTATATGCATATGTTTCTGCACTACTCTGCTCGTGCAAGGCTCAATGTATCTTCCTCGCGCCCGGCCAGGTTCGATATGTTATCGTGTGCACTACTCTCGCACCGTTCGTTATGTCCGGCCACCGCGTCCCGGCCAGTGCATTCCGTTATCGTGCACCCTCTTCGCATTGTTCACCGCGTCCCTCATAGGCGGGCCGGGCTCTGTTTTATGATATTATGATTTGATGTATGGGGTGGTGGCCAGTGTTATATCCGGCATTTTTGCACATTTGGAAAATTTGGAATAATTTTTGCTTGTAAGAAATAAGGCCATATTTGGATTTTTCTTAGCAAGTGTGGAGCCGGTTATGGAAGTTTGAATGCGAAAACACGGAGAAGGCCTAAGGGCAAACTTGGAATTTTGGAAAATTTAATTCGGAAATTTCGAAGATGATCCATAAGCAATTGGGCTCAAATAAATGAAAAAAATGAGGCCCAAAAGTGCTAGGGTGGCCGGCCATGGGAGTTGGCCCAAGCCCATGTCACATGATGAACATGTGACCATTTAAATGGATTAGGAGAGCATGTATATATACATGCTCATCCTTAGAACCTTCAAGAAAAATCAAAACAAATTGAGAGCAAAACTCAAAGGCCATTCGGCCGAACATGGTGAAGAAAAAAAAAAAATTCTTGGAGCTTCAATCTTGGTCCAAAAATCTTGTTCCTTGTGAACTCTTAACAAGCTCAAGACGCTCTCCGACGTGATATAATTGGTTTAGCGAAAGAGCGACGTTTGCGGCAAGTTGGAATTTGGAGAAAAAGGTAAGATTTCTATGTTTTTGTGTTATGGAATAAGTTTGTACGTTAGAATGATCGGAATAGAATGAGGATTATGGAATTTTGTGTGTGGTTGCATGGCGTGCATGTGTGTGAAAGTGTTGTAGCCGTGGGTGTATATATCTTGTACGACTATGATGAGTTGAATTTTTATGTTGTATTCTAGTTGGGATTATGATGAAATTTATGTGGAAAATGAAAGTTGAATAAATTAGTGAAAGTTGGAAAACATGAGGTGTGGCCGTGTGGTGTAGGAAAGCCAAATGGAAATGGATTAATTTTCGTTTAGTGTTAGTTATGTTGTTGTGATGTTTGTGATGAAAGGAAGGGTTTAATGAACCACGTTGATGTTGAAAATTGGTTGTATGTTGTTATGAGATTTTTATGTAATTTTATGTAATTATGGAAGTAAGATTGTGAATGTGAATTATGATTATTGTTGATGGAATTGGAAGTTAGAAATGTGTTATGAATATATATATTGGAAAATTGGAAGTTTTGGGATGGATTATAGTTTGATGGAAATTCGGTATATCTTGTCGAATAATGAGAAATGTGTTCGAATTGTATTTGAATGGTCGTGAATTAGTAAATAAGTATGGAAACGTCGATATTGAATGAAAAATGTGAAGTTGGATTGGAAGTTGTTGCATTATGTCGAAAGGAAGACTAATGGTATTAGAATGTATTTTAAATTGCTTGTTGATGTTGTTGGTGTGTTGTTGGGTTGTTGTTGGTTACTTTGAGCCGAGTTGAACCTCGGGGGTGTTGTATTTATAGGGGAAGTCTTTGAAATTTCGGTAGCCAAATAGAAGCCAAAGATTGAAATATCAACTTGCATGAATAGTGATTGGTAAGAATGACCATTTGCGTTTCTGACGAAACGGGATTGGAGATTAAGCGAGCGTGAGACGTCCGTAAGGTATGGAAAGCTCACCTTTCCTTCATATGGCATGTTCTAGGCCTACTAGGCCGAAAACGGAACCTCGGGACTGATTCTGCCCCTAGAAATCCGAGTTTGCTTTTGGTTACTATTCATTCAGTGTAATTGAATCAAAATGCTTACCTTTGGATATACGAAAGCATAAACCTTTGTATCTTTCGTAAATGAATCCAAATGGCTCCGAAACTTACCTGGATAATCTTATGGAGCCTAATGTTTGTAAATTATGTTCGCCGCCCCGGCTTGACCCGAGGTGGGCCCGCAAGTCCCGAGACTTCCTTTATTTGGTTTGTCTGACTCATTTCCGTATGATCCGAAAAGGAAACATTTGCTTATGATCCTAGGGTCCGTTCGAATGTCTTATTATGTTATTTGAATGCTCGTCACTATGAACGCTACTATATTTTCCGAGAATAATTTACGATATGTTTTTTCAAAAAAAAAAAAAATTGATAACTAAAAATCCGCAACCTTTGTATACTAATTTCCGATTTGTTCGATCCTCGCTTTGAGCTTTCTTACACTAATGCATTTGTATATGAAATTATGTGTCGACTTCTGGAGTTTACTTTTAATATGCATATGATTTCTGCACTACTCTGTTCGTGCCAATGGTTATGACTTCGTTCGCCGGTACCCGGGCCGGTTTTGTGATCGTGCGCCCTATGACATATTCGGCAGTATGATGTGTTACGGTTTCCGAGACCTCGCCATAGGGCCGGTTACCGTTTATGGTGTTATGATGTGATATGGCTTCTGATGTTATGATGTGTGTGATATTATGATGTGTTCGGAGATGTACGGGGATTTGAAAACACGGAGTATGATGTGTTGTGGCACCGGCGTCGAGGGGGTGACCACGTTCCGAGCGTTATGCATGATTTTTATTTGCATTACTCGCACAATTGCATTCCGAACGAGGTTTGGTTCTCGTTACTCGTATTTGTTCGTATCTTCTCACTCCAGGATTATGATTCTGGACATCGTATCTTCGCTTTACATACTCGCACTTTTCCGTACCGACCCCTCCTTCTGTGGGGGTGCGTTTCATGCGCGCGGTACGGTGCTTGGTTGAGTGATTCCCCGGTTTAGGCTACCTATTCTTGCTTTCTGAGCGCTCCCTCGATCCGAGCCCACATTTGGTATACGTGCCACTCGCTTGGGATATTCAAGATATTTGCCAATGTTTGGGTACGGCGGGGCCCCGTCCCGTCATATGTTCGTACGTTCGTATGTCCGTTTGTTTGTAGGGCACGTAGTCGTGTTTGTGGGTCGGGGTCCAGTCTGGTTGTGTGTGTGGTTTCGGTTTGTCTGTATACGATTTCGATTTGCGTCCTTATGCGGCCCCGTATGCTGCCATGGCCGATGTGGCCCATCTGTTTGCATGAGTGTGTCTGGGCGATGTATATTCCGCCAACTTTGATTATGATGTGATGTTTGACACGGGTGCCCGCTCAGGACCGCATTTGTATCATATCTGCTTTCGACTATCAGTATGAATAATGTCTGTTAAATCCGTTCATGCGGTATTCTGATGATTTGGTTCGTAAGTCTTTTTGGGTGCCTAGGTAGGGCACCGGTCACGGCCCACGGAGCTGGGTCGTGACAGCCAGGATGGCATCTGATTTGTCTGTTCACCGCGTCCCGTACTAGAGGGCCGGGTTACATGACCGCGCCCTCACCGGAGGGCCGGTTCTCGATATATGTGGGCGACGGCGTTCCGATTGCGGGTTACGACATCCGATATATGATTCTGATTGATGTGACCGCGTCCCTCGAGGAGGGCCGGGATATGTTATGCATATGGACATGATCCGTTTCGTAATGTACATGATGTTCTTATCGATATGAATCCGATTTGTCACAATATCCGGAGCACGTATAATCCGTATGAGTACATCCGGGCATTCGTATCTCCATCGACCCGTGTCGACTTATGAGTTCCTACATTGCGTACGTTCATGGTTTGTATCGGTACATATGATCTGTGTCTGACATTACGCTCACTCTGATCCCGATTCTCGATTAAGGTTCCGTGGATATGCGTACGTCTCCACTCCGATTACGGAGTCATGCGGGTACGTCCGGTATGCCTACTCGTACTTCGACTGCGTATACGATTTTGTGCATTTATGCTCTTTGTACTTACGGGTACAACTAAGGTCTTGGGCATGGCGGGGTCTATTTTGCCGAGTACTCGATTATGGTTACGTAGTCCTATTTAGTACTCTAATTTTGGTCATGTTACGTTTTATATTTTTCTAGCTTTACATACTCGCCATTTTATGAAAGTGATTATGTTCTTCGGGATCGCGTTTCATGCCGCGCAGGTACCCACGAGATGAGTTGAAGATATTCCAGCATGATTGGTGAGCTCCACCCCTCCTCGGAGCACTACGCCGAGTCCGAGTATGTACGTTGTGTCTTCCGATGGCGGTAGAGACTTTGGCAAAGAGTGTAGTGGGTATGATGTGTCGATCTCGGCGGCTCCATCACCGACATGTCGATGTGTGTTATGTAATGAATTTTGTGTAATTACGATTTTGTCAAGTTTGTAAACCTCGTTATGTATTTTATAATTTTTCGGTATTGAGTTTTGGAAAAAAATTTATGTGTGCGATAGAGTCGTGGTTCGCCGGCTCCGGGTATGGGGTCGGGTGCCCATCACGTCCCTCGGAAATTGGGGCGTGACATATGTACATTACATATTTGTGGAGCTATATATATACACATGCATGGAATGACTAAGCAAGACTACAAATTCATCTTTATGGTTAAGAAAATTCTAGAAAAATTGAGAAAAATTGGAGGAAAATAAAGGGCACATGACCGGCCATGTGCTACTTATATTTATATATATATGTATAAGTTATAACCAAGCAAGACCAAATTCATCTTTTCCACTTTGGAAATTTCAAGAAACTTGAAGAAAAAAAAAAAAGAAGGAGAAAAACGGCCATGGGCTGGCCGAATTGGTCATGGAAGACTTGATCAAGAAAACTTATTTTCTCTCAGCTTTCCTACTAATTGGGAGGTCCTCGTCGACGTGGAGTAGTTGTTAGAACAAGAAAATCACTCGTTGTTGCTATGACCACTTCTAGCCGAGAAGAGGAATTAAAGGGAAAAGGTAAGGATTCCATCTTCTTTCATGTGTTGTGGGTGATTGGTACATGTTGTCATATGTGGAGATGAATGAAGTTCATAAAAATATGGTGTTGTGTGTGCTTGGCCGTGCATGTGTAATGTCATGTAAAAGTGTAGAACTAATTTTATGTAGTGTTTCGGTTGTTGTTGTTATGGAATATGTGATGAAAATGAAAGTTTGATGACTCAAATGGAAGTTGTAGTTGTTGTGGGCTGATTTAGAACATAATGTAATTTTAATATAATTGCTTGAATTGATGAAAATGATGTTGCTAACGTATGGAATTGTTGATATAGTTTATGAGTTTGGAAGAAGAAAAGGTGTTATTGATGTCCCTAATGTGGTTGAAGGATTTCGGATGGAATGGACAACTGTTTGGGTTGTCTTGAATATTGTATGGATTGCTTGGAATGTTCTTAAATCATGTGTGAATGGTTGCGGATTAGTAATCGGATATGTGAGCATTGGTATTGAATTGATCGTATGTAGTTTATTTGAAGATAAATGAAATGTTGTCGAATTGTGTAGAAAGGAATTATGAATGTTAGAATGCGTTTTTAATCACTTATGGATATTGTTAGTATGGTTGTTGGTTTGGTTGTTGTTGATTTGGCCGAGTTGAATTCTCGGGGATGTTGAAGTTTTAGGGGAAATGCTGCCGAAATTTTTGCAGACAAAGTGTTAATTCGGAATTGAATTCTTAAGTATTATGGCTAGTGGTTGATACCTAATGACATCATTGTAGATCATGAGAAGTCGATACTCAAGTTTGGATTAGCATAGGAAGCGGCAAAGGTATGTAAAGCTCGCCCCTTCTTCCTTTTGGCATGTCCTAGTCGTAAGTAGGCTATGACACGAGTTTCGAGGTAATTCCTCTCTTAAATTCCGAGCATGTTCATGATTTATAATTGTTTATTGATGTTAGTATCCAAAATATGGTCATGCTACGGTCTTTATGTCTCCGATATGATTGGACTAGAATGTCGTATAACCGGTTATGTTCCTAAAGAATCCTATGTCTAGAAATGTCCGTAACTTTCGTAAAAAGAACCGGATTTCTTTGAAACGTTCGTAGAAAGTTTGGTAACGTATAATGACTTTGATTTTCATAGGCGGGCTCGGAATGATTTGATATACGACTATGGTCCCTACGATACTTTGATATACTTATGATATTTGATATGTTTCCGAGTGCCGTCCAAAAGATTTTTGATATAACTATTGTCCCGATTTTCAAATGACGATTCGTTTATGATTACTTCATTGAGTCTCAGAAAATGATTTATGTGCATATGGTTTCTCACTACTCTGCTCGTGCCAGCCTCAATATGTCCTTCACTGCGTCCCGGGCCAGGGCATGTATTCGCGCAATTCCATTGCATTATTCACCGCGTCCCTCACTAGAGGGCCGGGGCACGTTATATATACATATATATATGATGATGATGTGATGATATGGAGGAGGCGGCCAAGATGGCATACCGAGTCCCTTGCTAGCGGGGCCGGGACACGCTATTCACCGCGTCCCTCACTAGAGGGCCGGGGCACGTTATATATATATATATATATATATATATATGTATATGCATGCATGATGATATGATTTTACTCACCGCGTCCCTCATTAGAGGGCCGGGGCACGTTATATGTACACTTTTTATATGTATATCATGATTTACTCACCGAGTCCCTCACTAGAGGGCCGGGACACGCTATATGTTTTTATGATGATTTTATGACATTGACATGCATGACATATGTTTTCAAAAGGCAAGTCTTACGATTTTTCTGTACTCTTTACTTCAGTATGATCCCGCTTACTACATTTCATGCTTTACATACTCGGTACATATTCCGTACTGACCCCCTTTCTTCGGGGGCTGCGTTTCATGCCGCGCAGGTACACCCAGATGAGCTGAAGATATTAGTAGAAGATGTTCCCAGCGGGATTGGCGAGCTCCACTTTCTCCAGAGTGCTGCCGAGTCGGCGTATTATGTTATGGTTTCATGTTTCGTGTTAGAGACTTTGCAGACAGTGTCGTGGGCATAAGATGTCGGTTATGTAAGCGGCTATGTAAGCCGATGTATTATTATGCATTGTATTATAAGTTTCATATGTTACAGATTTTATTTGATTTGAGAAAGGTAGAAAGTATATTTTTCTTTGAAAAATTTTCAGTATGTATTTGTGCCATGACTTGAGGGCCAGCATGATTATGAGTAGTACGAGTGTCAGTGGGTTCGCTCGGCCCTAGGTAAGGGTCGGGTGCCCATCACACCCTATCGGATTTAGGGTGTGACACCTGCGCGGCATGGAACGCAGCCCCCGAAGAAAGGGGGTCAGTACGGAATATGTACTGAGTATGCAAAGCAGGAGGTACAGAAAACGAAGTCATAACCGAAGTACGAAGTACAAAAAGTGAGCACAACAACTCGAAAAACCAAAGTGCTTGCATCCAAAGTACAAATCATACATAAGCGGTACAGAAGACAAATATAACCATCAGAATGCCAAAATACTTACTTAACTTTCTTTCGAAAAAAAAAAGATTCCCGTTTCACATATACGGAAAATAGAACATATCATATGAGCTGTCATTAACCGACTGATCCTATTCCAGAATACATATATCATACCACATCACACTTCGTATTCCAAAGCAGAAGATACAGCGAACAAATCTGAGTCATAATCGAAACAGAAATACAGAAAGTAAGTGCAAATCCAAAATACCAAAGTGTTTATTTTCAAAATACAAATCATGCATAGGGCTCTTAGAATACGGTCGCCCGCCCGTCGATGGCGCCATAACCCATCAGACTCCAGAAGATTTCATATCTCTGAAACCCGACATACCGCGGTCAAATACCCGCGGTCAATATCTTTCGACATACCGCGGGCAAATACCCGGTCAATATCACTCAACATACCGCAGACAAATACCCAGCGGTCAATATCACTCAACATATCGCGGTCAAATACCCAGCGGCAATACCACACATACCGCGGTCAAAATATCCAGCGGCAATATCACACATACCGCGGTCAAAATATCCAAAGTAATATCACACATACCGCGTCAAAATATCCAATGCACGTAATATCACATACCGCAAATAAAATATCCAGGCGCAATATCACACATACATATAACATATAACGTAGCATATATACACGACCCGGCCGAAAGGGGCTCGACATACCGGACACATCATAACACCATAATATATACACGGTTCCCGCCAAAAGGCTCGGCGAACCGACACATCATACCTCGAATACAACATAGTGCGCACGATAACGTAACCGGCCCGGGACTCGGCGAAAGATGTAGCAACAGAATGCACGGGAAGAATCATAAGTAACCAAATACCGTTTAAAATATTTTCAAAGACTTAATAGGTTAATCGAAACGAACCATCATTTTTAAACCAAAACAGTAGTCAAATCAGATTTTCTTCCAAATATCACTCGGAACATATCAAACCGAACTTCGAAACCAAAGTCACGTATCAAAATCACATACACAAAAATCCTTATTTCAGACTCAACAGATAAGTAAGTAATCATACTCGGGGGTCGGAAAGATAGTCATACTAAATTCTTTCAAAAATAGGTCGTTAGAACCAAACATAGAAAGTCGCGGGACCCACGGACGAGCGTCAACCCAATCCGGGCCCGCCTATGAAAATTAAAGTCATTATACGTTATAGGATCATTTGCGAACATATCAAAGCCATCCGGTTCTGTCTGTGAAAGTTACGGACGTTCGTAGTTACAAAACTCTTTTGAAAACAAAGCTTTTTATGCAACATTTGAAAACCAATCGTACAAAGACATATCAACCATAGCTTAACCATATAAGGATGCCAACATCAAGAAGCAAATAAGCATCGTAAACATGCTCGGACTTTAAGAATAGAATTACCCCCGAAGCTCATAACATATCATAGCTTAACCACATCTAAGACATGCCAAAAGAAGGAAAGGTAAGCTTTACATACCTCGTCCGCTTCCTAAGCTATTCCGATCTTAAGTCTCGGCTTCTCAAAATCTACAATATCATCGTTAGACACCAAGCATTAGTCATAAGCACTTAGGATTCAATTCCAAGCCATCATTTTATCTACAGAAATTTGGGCAAAGATCTCCCCCTATAAATCCAACTGTTATATCCCGTATTTTGGTACATTGGGATAATCCGAGTTAGTCATGATAAGTTAAGGACAAGGTTGTAATTTCTTCCGATTTTGTTAAAAGTGCATAAGTTGCATATTCATCTTTTCATTGGCATGGAGTGTTGAGGGTAAAATTGGAATAAGAAAAATTTGGGGTCAAAAGTGAATTATGAAAAGTTAGGCATTTCATGAGAATTAAGGGCTAGAAGTGAAATTTTGGAAACCTATTAATTCATGAAAATGGCCATATGTGGCCATGTGTGTGTGTGGGCCATGGGTCATGTGTATGAATTATATATGGAGAGAAAGATGATTAATTAAATCATCTTCATCATATTTTAGCTCCTAGAAAGTTCAAGAAAAATGGAGAAAGAGAGAGGGGTAACCATTCGGCCATAGTGGCTGAATTGGAGGTCCCAAAAATCATGGTCAAAAAATTATTTTCTTCTAGCTTCTCTACTAATTGGAGGGTCCTCTATAACATGGAGTGATTGTTGAAACAAGCAAAGTATTCATTCTTGCCATGTACAAGCCTAGCCGGGTGAAGAAGTGAATGAAGAAGTAGATTCAATCCTCATTTTTATGTGTTATGCATGGTTTGTGGATGTTGTGGAGTATGGAAATGAATGGAATTCATGAAAATATGGTGTTGTGTGTGTGGCCGTGTAGGTATGGTTGGTGTAGAAGTGAAGAACAAAGTTTATTTAGCATGTTTAGATTGTTGTTGTCAGGATTTATGATGAACAAAATGAAGAATTAATGCATTAAGTTGAAGGTAAAGTTGTATATGGGCTGTTTTGGAAGCCAATGTAATCTTAATATAGTTTCTTGTAATTATGAGATTAATGTTGTTAAAGTATGGATTGTTAGTATGGTTTATGAATTTGGAAGGAAGAAAATGCATTGTTGTTGTTCTTATGGAAATTTGAGGTTTCGGGTGGAGTAGAGTATTAATTGGATTGTTTGAATATTGTGCGGATTGTTGGAAATGTTCTTGAATCGTGTTTGAATGGTTTTGGATTGGTATTTGAATATGCGGTCGTTGATGTTAGTTTGAATATATGAAGTTGAATTGAATATGCATGAATGTTGTCGAATTATGTAGAAAGGAATTTTTAATGTTAGAATGCGTTTGGAATTGCTTATGGATATTGTTGATGTGGTTGTTGGTATTGTTGTTGGATATTTGGCCGAGTTGAATTCTCGGGGTGTTGAGTTTTCAGGGGAAATGCTGCCCAAATTTCTGTAAATAAAGTGCGAACTTAAAATGGGATTCCGAGGTGCCTATGACTAATGTTTGGTGTCTAATGACGTATTGTTGATTTTGAGAAGCCAAGACTTAAGTTCGGAATAGCTTAGAAAGCGCACGAGGTATGTAAAGCTTACCTTTCTTTCTTTCGGCATGTCCTAGATGTAAGTAAGCTATGATATGTTATGAGCCTTGGGGGCAACTCAATTCCGAAGTTCCGAGCATGTTTATGATTCATATTTGCTTCTTGATGTTGGCATCTGTTATATCCCGCCTTTTTGCATAATCGGAAAATTCGAAAAATTGTGATTTATGAGAAAGGAGGCCATGTTT
Organism: Lycium ferocissimum; assembly: GCF_029784015.1. Classification (NCBI taxonomy): domain Eukaryota; kingdom Viridiplantae; phylum Streptophyta; class Magnoliopsida; order Solanales; family Solanaceae; genus Lycium; species Lycium ferocissimum. The sequence continues at coordinate 641 of NW_026719174.1, read as the reverse complement.
GAATTTTTCTTAGTAGGTGTGTGGCGGATATGGAAGCTTGAATGCGGAAACAATGGAGAAGGCCTAAGGGCAAAATTGGAATTTTGGAAATTTATTTCGGGAATTGCAAAACAAGACTTTAACCAATTGGGCTTGGATGAACAAATGAAAAAAAAAGAGGCCCAAAGTGAAGGGGGGGGTGGCCGGCCATCAATAGGCCAAGCCCACCCAGTAAATATTTTCCATGTGCTAATTAATTATAAGTTGATCCTTAGCCATGGAAGTTTCAAGAGAAAACAAGAAACAAATCAAGAAAGAAAAAGAAAAGGCCATTCGGCCAAGGAGAAAAGAAGAGAAAAGAAAGGAAAAGAAAATTTTTTCAAGCCTTCAATCTTGGAGCAAAAATTGTAATCTTCCTATATCCTTACTAAGTTCATGGTGCTCTTCAAGTTGGTATAATTATCTTGGCAAGAAAGTGCTTCCTTTGGCAAGTGGAAAGAAGTTGGAAAGGTAAGGATTCTATGTTCTTTTTGCTATGGAAGATTTATGAGTATTAGCATAAGTGGAATGGTATGGAAATCATGGAATTGTGTTTGTGTGTGTGTGCCGTGGTGGTGTGTGTGTTGTGTTGGGACCGTGTGTGTGTGCATGGTTGTGCATGG
>NW_026719173.1:0-30785 GCF_029784015.1 Lycium ferocissimum | reverse complement strand
TTTTGTAAGACATGAATAGTGTGCTAGCAGAAGATCCCCAATGAGGTATTTAATGCTTGAAGAGAGGCTTATGATGTATCTCGGGATTTGGTTAAGGTTTAGTTAATCGGGAAGAGGTCTTAATGGCTTGGAAAAGTGTTTATAATTCTTATGAAATCATGTAGGCATTGACGGATAAGTAATGATCATGAGAAATACATAGAAGCTAATAGATAAAGAATTAACATTAGAAGTGTGTAAAGGGTACCTATAGGGGATATTTGGATCGGGTTGCACGTTCCGCAACACATGCATTTCATATTTGGTGTTAGAACCCGTATTTTTGTACATTGGAACAATCCGGATTAATTATGGTAAGTTAAGGACAAAACTATTTCGGGATACAAAGTCGGGATTCTTGACCTTTGATTTTATTTTGAGATATAAGTTGTGCATGAATTTATTGGTATGGGACAATTAGGAAAATTTGGGACCAAAAGTGATAAAATTGGAAGTTGAAAATCATCCACTTTTTCCATGTTGGCCGTGTATAGTGAGAGAGGGACCACACAATTTTGTGTCATCTTTTAAGTGATCCAACTATTAATGTGGGCCAAGGGAATTGTACACTTCATAAGATATTAAAAGATGACCACTAGTCATCTTTAGTTCATTTTCAACACTTAGAGAAAAAGAAGCAAAAGCTGAAAACCCCCATAGAGGCTCTCGGCCAGCCATGGAGGAAATCCCTCCCATTTCTTGTGTTATATCCCGCATTTTCAAAGCATGAGCGTGACACGTGCTTCCTAAAAAAAAAAAAAAAAAAAAATTGAATTGACAATCATGTTGTTGCTACATAATTTAAACTCAAGTTGATAGTGTTGTATCCCGTATTTTTGAACATCGGATTATTTGTAAGCTGAGGTGGGGCCCACACATTGAGATTTTTTTGGAACATCTGAAAAGTCCTATGAATCACATATGTGAAGTTAAACACAACTCACGAAGGACCCTTGGGCCAAATCAAAGTAGAAGCCCTCCAAATGAATATTTTTTAAGAAAATGTTTTTCGGAGTGACTTCGACTTCGAGGGGCAAAAATGGTATTATAAGTTTGGAATTTGGAAAATATCAATAAATATAGGTTGTAGATAATTGAATTAGCTTTCCAACCATAGGTCGTGGGATCCAAGGTGACGTCTGGACAAGGAGATATGAACGTTTTAAGTCCGAAAGGTCGATTAGGCTAGAACCTCGGCCCAACCGGGTTAGGCCCATGACCCATGTTATATAAGTGATATTTTAGCACTTCCCTCATCATTTTCAGACCTGGAACAACCAGAAAATTCTGGAGATAGAGAGAAAAAAAAAGCCTTGGAGAAGAAAAATCAATTTTGACCAAAATCCGAGCCCCGAATCCCGAAGCCCATGAAGGGAAAAGTGTTGTACGCTGCGTTGTCTTCAATTTGAGTTAAAAATCAACCAAGGAGGAGGGTGATAACGTGGTGGCTGAATTCTTAAGGTATGGATAAGGCTCCTTTTCATTGCTAACAAGTTTATTTAAAGTTTTAACGGATTAGAACGGGAAAATAGCGATATAAATTCGTCCGTTGGTATTGTGATGTAAAGGAAAGAAGAATGGTTAAGTTGGTGAGAATCTATTGTTAAGTTGTTGTAGGAAATTATATGATTTTATTCTAGTTTTATGTAATTATGAAAATGAATTGCTAAGGTGCAAATTATGGTTGTCGCTAATGAATTTGGGAGATGAAAACGTGTTATGAATATTTATGTCGAAGAACGGAGGTTTCGATGAATTATGGCTTTGGTGAAATTTTTGTATATTTAGCAAATAATTTGTAAGAGGACATGAAATACTTCCGAATTGTGTTGGAATGATCTTGATTAGCAAAAGAATATGAAAACATTGATATTGGTTTGGAAATGCGAAGTTAGATTGGAAGTTGATATGTTATATAGAAAAGAGGACAATATATGTTAGAATGCGTTTCAATTCGATCGCGATGTTATTGGTATTGTTGTTGGTTGGGTTGTTGATATTTGGAGCCGAGTTAAGTCTCGGGGATGTTATATGTATAGGGGAGATGCTGCCCAAATTTCGTAGACAAGTATTGGTTAAGATTGAATTCTTAAAGCTTTATGATTAATATTTGGTAAATGTGACCAATTGTAGATTTTGGAGGAAACAGGATTTGAATTTGGAGAGGCGTAAACAGCGGAAAAGGTATATAAAGCCTTACCCTTCTTTCTTTTGGCATGTCCTAGACATAATAGGTTTGGATACGAGCCTTGGGGGTGAGTCTATTCCTAGAAATCCGAGGTTGATTTCGCCCTTTTCCATTCAAAAGAATTGAATTATGCCTTTTATGTTTATTGAAAGAACAGCTTAAGCATCGATAATTTTCACAAATGGAGCCGAATTGTCCTAAAACTCTCGTAAGTGACTTCATAAAGGCTAATGTTCGTCGTTCACGTCCGCCACCCCGCCCTGATCCGGGGTGGGCCCACAGTCCCGAGACTTTTGTATTGCTCCGTTTGACTTATTTTCATACGATAGTTAAAGGAAACGGTTGGTTAACGTCCCTAACTTCTGTAGATGATCTAGAATTGCTTAAAAATGGTCGTAGAGGTTTTTATAACGAATGAGGTTCATAACGATATTTGAAAGGCATTTAGTTCTCACTACTTTGCATGTACACATGGTTGCTAATCTTTTTATGCTAACTAAGATTTTCTTGAAACGGGTTTGTGGTTTATTAATGATTTCATGAAAGTTGTTTTTTTTATAAAGGAAACATAAAGTCAATGTTCAAAACCACTCCGAAAGGGGTGCGAGGCCTTACTATTTTATTTCATTTACTACTTATGTTTACGTTATCATTACTAATATGCCCGAAGGGGCCATCATTATTATTGTGCCGGAAGCGGCATGCCCGAAGGGGCCATCATTATTATTATGCCGGAAGCGACATGCCCGAAGGGGCCATCATTCCTACGCCGGAAGCGGCTGCCCGAAGGGGCCATTGTTGATATAGAGCCGGAAGCGGCTGCCCGAAGGGGCCGTTATTGATATCGAGCCGGAAGCGGCTGCCCGAAGGGGCTATCATTATTTTGCCGGAAGCGGCGCGTGTGATGTATTGCATTACTCCTTTAGAAGAGGTGCTCTAGATTACATTACTTACTCTGAAAACGTTAGTTGGATTGCGATTATTTACTTAAAGCTTGTTTTGGGACTTTGTGTATTTATTTATGTTTTCTTTTAGCGAAGGTCATAGATATTGTTGATTATGATTTCTTCCTTCCTAAATTGCGCGGTGGTTATTATCTATCCTCGCTTTACATATTCGACATATTCACGTCATCGACCCTCCTTCTTCGGGGGGCTGCGTTTCATGCCACGCAGTACACCCACGAGTAGAAGACTTTGCTAGGAGCCGTTTCGGCCGGAATTGGCGAGCTCCATCTCGGTTCGGAGTATTGCCGAGTTAAGTACTTTTGTTACGATATTTCGTACATGTTAGAGACTTTGCAGACAGTGTCCTGTGGATAGTGCGTCGGGAAGTGCGAATAATTTGTAAATGTTAAAAGAGTATGTATTTTCAGATGATTTTGGTTGGGAAAAGCACGTAGTTGATTGAAAAGTTTTCTTAATCCGTACAAGATAGTGATCTCTATTTGAAAAAGTTCCATGTTTTAAAAAAGTTTTAAATGACGGTTTTAGTAACGCGAACGTTTAAGGGTTCGCTCGACTCTGAGGAGAGTCGGGTGCCCATCACACCCTAGTAAGGTCGGGGTGTGACAAAGTGGTATCAGAGCAGGTCTGTCCTAGGGGTTGTCTGCAAAGTCGTGTCCGGTAGGGTCCTGTTTATGGTGTGAAGCGCGCCACATTTATAAACAGGAGGCTACGGGGCATCTACGGGTTGTTGACCTTCTTTCTGTCATAGATCGTGCGATAGAGCCAAGTCATACGGAGATAAAATTCCATATATAAGCCCTACACACGACGGAAGAAGTCAAGTGACGATATGGAAAGGTCACAAGGGTAAGTCTGGATATATTTGTTCGTTACCTAAAACGAAAGTTCGGACGGCTAGAATGTGATATATAGTCGTATGCTACGTAAGGCACTGTGGTATATCTTTGCGTACGGATTTCGAATGACAAGAATTTGTAAAGGTGATATTGAAGACCGAAAAGGGTAAAATAGTAATTGTACGAGAAAGGACGTATTACGAATATGTCTCGGAATCCGAAAAATCTTGACTTGCTCCGCATTATGTAGTAAAGGTCATACGAGGAAGTGGACGTGATTATATCGGCGTTAAGGCACCGAATTCCACCAAAGTTTTGAGGTTAAGCGTGCTCGGTGGGGGAGTAATTTCAGGATGGGTGACCCCCTGGGAAGTATGTAAGAAATTCCAAAGATTAGTCTGTAAAAGACAAATGAAAAACCAGAATGGCCTAAGTGAAATTAGAATATACGAGATGGTTGGAGACCATAAAAGGCCATGTAGTATGCGACAGCCGTACCGAGGAGAAGAGAGGCAGAGAAAGTACGTCACGACTCCGGAATTTGGATAGGGTTGAATAGTGTCTGGAAGTATTTTGTGGGTTAGTTGATACTAATTATATGTATATGTATATGAATGCATATGATATCTCATCTATGATTGTATTAGCGGACACGTGTGTCCTAACGACGTGAGCCGACCCCAAGAGGGCCATATCGTCGGTTATTCGGGAGAGTTTCGAGTGGGCCGTCTCGAAAGCGGCCCGGTGTCGTGATATATGAAAGACATTAACCGAACGGAATTTAAGGGACAAACGAAAGACATGGTACGGATATTACAAAGTAGATTGACACTAGTTCCATCACTAGCTAAGGCCGGAATGTTCTAGCACAACGATGTTCGGGAATAGAAAGAAAGCGAGTACGCAAAGGGGGACAAGAATGATAACGTTCGGAAAATTTTGAAGGAAAGAAAGACCTCCCCGAAGTGTGATGAAACCCCATAGAGTCGCTTGAACATTCGAGGACGAATGTTCTAAAGGGGGATGTTATATCCCGCATTTTCAAAGCATGAGCGTGACACGTGCTTCCTAAAAAAAAAAAAAAAAAAAAAAAATTGAATTGACAATCATGTTGTTGCTACATAATTTAAAATCAAGTTGATAGTGTTGTATCCCGTATTTTTGAACATCGGATTATTTGTAAGCGAGGTGGGGCCCACACATTGAGATTTTTTGGAACATCTGAAAAGTCCTATGAATCACATATGTGAAGTTAAACACAACTCACGAAGGACCCTTGGGCCAAATCAAAGTAGAAGCCCTCCAAACGAATATTTTTAAGAAAATGTTTTCGGGTGACCTGACTTCGAGGGGCAAAAATGGTATTATAAGTTTGGAATTTGGAAAAATATCAATAAATATAGGTTGTAGATAATTGAATTAGCTTTCCAACCATAGGTCGTGGGATCCAAGGTGACGTCTGGACAAGGAGATATGAACGTTTTAAGTCCGAAAGGTCAGTGGGCTAGGCCCAACTCGGGCCCAACCGGGTTAGGCCCATGACCCATGTTATATAAGTGATATTTTAGCACTTCCCTCATCATTTTCAGACCTGGAACAACCAGAAAATTCTGGAGATAGAGAGAAAAAAGCCTTGGAGAAGAAAAATCAATTTTGACCAAAATCCGAGCCCCGAATCCCGAAGCCCATGAAGGGAAAAGTGTTGTACGCTGCGTTGTCTTCAATTTGAGTTAAAAATCAACCAAGGAGGAGGGTGATAACGTGGTGGCTGAATTCTTAAGGTATGGATAAGGCTCCTTTTCATTGCTAACAAGTTTATTTAAAGTTTTAACGGATTAGAACGGGAAAAATAGCGATATAAATTCGTCCGTTGGTATTGTGATGTAAAGGAAAGAAGAATGGTTAAGTTGGCATGAGAATCTATTGTTAAGTTGTTGTAGGAAATTATATGATTTTATTCTAGTTTTATGTAATTATGAAAATGAATTGCTAAGGTGCAAATTATGGTTGTCGCTAATGAATTTGGGAGATGAAAACGTGTTATGAATATTTATGTCGAAGAATGGAGGTTTCGGATGAATTATGGCTTTGGTGAAATTTTTTGTATATTTAGCAAATAATTTGTAAGAGGACATGAAATACTTCCGAATTGTGTTGGAATGATCTTGATTAGCAAAAGAATATGAAAACATTGATATTGGTTTGGAAATGCGAAGTTAGATTGGAAGTTGATATGTTATATAGAAAAGAGGACAATATATGTTAGAATGCGTTTCAATTCGATCGCCGATGTTATTGGTATTGTTGTTGGTTGGGTTGTTGATATTTGGAGCCGAGTTAAGTCTCGGGGGATGTTATATATGTATAGGGGAGATGATGCCCAAATTTCGTAGACAAGTATTGGTTAAGATTGAATTCTTAAAGCTTTATGATTAATATTTGGTAAAATGTGACCAATTGTAGATTTTGGAGGAAACAGATTTGAATTTGGAGAGGCGTAAACAAATAAAAGGTATATAAAGCCTTACCCTTCTTTCTTTTGGCATGTCCTAGACATAATAGGTTTGGATACGAGCCTTGGGGGTGAGTCTATTCCTAGAAATCCGAGGTTGATTTCGCCCCTTTTCCATTCAAAAGAATTGAATTATGCCTTTTATGTTTATTGAAAGAACAGCTTAAGCATCGATAATTTTCACAAATGGAGCCGAATTGTCCTAAAACTCTCGTAAGTGACTTCATAAAGGCTAATGTTCGTCGTTCACGTCCGCCACCCCGCCCGATCCGGGTGGGCCCACAAACCGAGACTTTTGTATTGCTCCGTTTGACTTATTTTCATACGATAGTTAAAGGAAACGGTTGGTTAACGTCCCTAACTTCTGTAGATGATCTAGAATTGCTTAAAAATGGTCGTAGAGGTTTTTATAACGAATGAGGTTCATAACGATATTTGAAAGGCATTTAGTTCTCACTACTTTGCATGTACACATGGTTGCTAATGTTTTTATGCTAACTAAGATTTTCTTGAAACGGGTTTGTGGTTTATTAATGATTTCATGAAAGTTGTTTTTTTTATAAAGGAAACATAAAGTCAATGTTCAAAACCACTCCGAAAGGTGCGAGGCCTTACTATTTTATTTCATTTACTACTTATGTTTACGTTATCATTACTAATATGCCCGAAGGGGCCATCATTATTATTGTGCCGGAGCGCATGCCCGGGCGGGGCCATCATTATTATTATGCCGAAGCGACATGCCCGAAGGGCCATCATTCCTACGCCGGGAAGCGGGCCCAAAAGGGGCCATTGTTGATATAGAGCGGAAGCGGCTGCCCGAAGGGGCCGTTATTGATATCGAGCCGGAAGCGGCTGCCCGAAGGGGCTATCATTATTTTGCCGGAAGCGGCGCGTGTGATGTATTGCATTACTCCTTTAGAAGAGGTGCTCTAGATTACATTACTTACTCTGAAAACGTTAGTTGGATTGCGATTATTTACTTAAAGCTTGTTTTGGGACTTTGTGTATTTATTTATGTTTTCTTTTAGCGAAGGCTGCAGATATTGGGTTGATTATGATTTCTTCCTTCCTAAATTGCGCGGTGGTTATTATCTATCCTCGCTTTACATATTCAGTACATATTCCGTACTGACCCTCCTTCTTCGGGGGGCTGCGTTTCATGCCACGCAGTACACCCGAGAGTAGAAGACTTTGCTAGGAGTCCGGTTTTTGGCCGGAATTGGCGAGCTCCATCTCGGTTCGAGTATTGCCGAGCCTTAAGTACTTTTGTTACGATATTTCGTACATGTTAGAGACTTTGCAGACATTATAGAAGATGTCCTCGTGGATAGTGCGTCGGGAAGTGCGAATAATTTGTAAATGTTAAAAGAGTATGTATTTTCGAGATGATTTTGGTTGGGAAAAGCACGTAGTTGATTGAAAAGTTTTCTTAATCCGTACAAGATAGTGATCTCTATTTGAAAAAGTTCCATGTTTTAAAAAAGTTTCAGAAATGACAGGTTTTAGTAACGCGAACGTTTAAGGGTTCGCTCGACTCTGAGGAGAGTCGGGTGCCCATCACACCCTAGTAAGGTCGGGGCGTGACATCTTGTCCTCCTAAAATTATTCCATTGATGTAAACCCACTATATTGAGGTCCCTAAGTAGCGTGGAGGTGTCGTTGGAGCGATCAACCCATTATTTTTCATCTTTTGGAAACCCTAGGCTATTGGAAAGTTGAAGAAGAAAGGTAAGAATTCATTATGTTTTATGTATTGTGAAGATTGTACGCTTGTTGTAGTATGTTAAATTGGATGAATATCATGAAATATGAAATGTTGGAAGTGAGTTGTGTATGTGGAGCTTGAGCCGTGTAAATGGGTGTTTGTTGTGTTGTGTTGGAAACTATGAATTAATGTATAGTTAGTTTGTTATGATCATTGTAAGGTGAAGAACGATTGAGAATCATCCATATATGTATATGTGTAGTGTTGGTCGAAATGGGCCATATTATATGACAATGAACGAATCGATATCGCTTATTTAGTCGTCGTCGTTGTGAATTCTATGTTGGAAATGAATGTCTAATGACTTAAATTGATGTTGTAGTTGTTGTGGACTGATTTGGAGATTATTGTACATTTAATGTATTTTGTATATTGATGAAAATAGCATTGTTAGAATGTGAATTGTGGATACAAATCATGATTTGAAAATGAGGAATGTGAAAAGTGGGGTTCTCGGTTTTGGGACTGTTTTCAGCTGAATTGGAGAAAATTTTGGATTGTTGGAAATGTTGTATGAATTGCTTAGAATGCCTTTAAATATTGTTGGTATGGGTTCGTTTAGTATGTGAATGTATAAGCGTCGACGTTGGCTTGAATGCAAGTCGTCGAATTGAATTTATGAAGTTGTTGAATAATGGAAAGAAAGCTATTATTGTTATTTTGTCTTTCGGATTGGTTGTTGATGTTGTTAGGTTGGTTGTTGTTGTTGTTGTTGATTGATATGGCCAAGTTAAATTCTCGGGTAGCCTATTTACAGGGGAAATGCTGCCCAAATTTCGTAGAATTAAGGGCGAAATTGGAATTTAAGGCCCAAAAAGTCTTTAGCTAATGTTTGGCATTTTATGGTTTGTTTATAGATCGTGGGCAGCTCGAATCATAGGTTGGATTAGCTTGAGTTTGGATCATTTTGGAGAGCGTTTGAGGTATGTAAAGTAACCTTCCTTCTTCTTCGCATGCCTTAGTTAAAATAGGCTATGATATAAGCCTCGAGGAAACTCTATTCTCGCAATCCGAGCATGTTTATGAATCGCATTTGTTCTTTGGCATCCTTGCCTTGTCATGGCAAAACATTGATCCTTATGTTCTTGGAATTCATAATTAGTAAAGATTTCATGAAAGCTGATTTTTGTTTTAAAGTTCATTCTTTAGCGATTCCAAAACTTCAAATGCTCATAACTTTCACAGAAAAGCTCGGATTGCTTTGAGATTTTCGTAGGAGATTGTATGATATAGAATGAGTATGTTTTTCCATAAGCGGGCCCAGCTCGGGTCTTTACTCGTCCGTGGGTCCCGCGACGCCCTTTTATGTAATTTCGATAACTTTGGAAAGAAAATGTTGTAATTATTATTCCGATTTCAAATATGACTATTTTACTTATCTTTTGGATTCTGACTATGATTTTATGCATATGATTCCGCACTACTCCGCTCGTGCCTACTATGATATCGTTCGCCGGTTCCCGGGCCGGTTCTGTTGTCGTGCGCGTTATGATATACTCCGGTGTTATGCTGTGTTTATGGTTCACCGAGATCCTCGCTCGAGGGCCGGTTCCACTTATATTTGGTGTGATGCCGTGTATGGCGATATGCCGTATATGATATGTGACGGAGATTCGGAGATTTGAAACTTTCTCGGTGTTATGCCGTGTTATGGCGCCATCGACAAAGCGGGCGACCATATTTCCCGTGCCCTATGCATGATTTATATTTTGAAGTAACATTTTGATATTTTGGAAATGCATTTACTTTCTCGTATCTCTATTTCGATTTGAACTCGATTGTATACTACATTTTCGCTTTGTATACTCGCACATATTTCGTATCGACCCCTTTCTCTCGGGTCGCTTTCATGCCCGCAGTACGTACGCACGCTTGGTGATCCACCCGTTTAGGACACCCTCTTCTACTATTTGGAGTGCTCCTCTCATCCCGAGCTTATATTTTTGGTATATATTTGTTCGTTGCATTGTATATATTCATTCGGGGTACGGCGGGCCCCGTCCCGTCATCCGATTCCGTCCGTCCGTTTAGAGGTCCGTGGACATGTTTGCGGGTTGTGCCTACTTCCGTACGGTTGTGTTTGTATATGTTGTGTTTGGGCGATTTCATTCGTCCGCGCAGCCTTGTCGGCCCGCATATGTATATATGTTATTTTGTTGGCCCTGTGTGGCCTTTGTTGGTATTTTCTGTGCGCGTGGGTTATTTTGGATAGTCCGTAAAACAAAGGAAACTCTGCCAAAATTTTTCTGGAAATTATGTAAATTTGAAACATAGCCTTGTCGCTCGTTATATACGTGGGTGTGTTGATATGATTGGAGATAGCGTTTGAGTAACTCATCCGTGTGTGAGCCCCGTTCGCGTTTGGGTGCCCGGGGGGCACTAGTCACGGCCTACGGGTCGGGTCGTGACGTGTGGTATCGCAGCGGTTTGTCCCCCAGTTGTCCACGATCGTGTCTAGTAGAGTCTTGTTTATCGTGTGTTGTGCACCACATCTATAAACAGAAGCTACAGGCATTTAGGATGTTGTCTTTTCTTCTCGATCTTAGATCGTGCGATAGAGCCGTGTTATCGGGATGACTCCTTCGACGAAATATTATGTTTTTCGAGCCGATGCCTCCGAGGAAGGCCACAACGCCCGTGCGGGCAAGTCTGGCGGCCGGGGAGACCAAAGAGCCCGGTGACTACTAGGCTCGTGCTCGACAGAGCCGGATATTGTGCCTCCGACGGCTAGTTCTCGCCACGCCGCCGACGGAGGGATTTGTAGCAGCCCTACGCCCACACCGCAAAGACCGGGCGCTCCACCGCCGCCTCCCGCGGTACCGTACCTCCGCCCCGCCCGTGGGGGCGTATAACGGGACCCTACGAGGCGCATAGCTTGTCGACTCTTGGCAGGCACGTGTCCCCGCACAGGCCAGGAATGATCGCGTAGACAGCGCGATAGTCGCCAGGCTCGTGATTTTCACTTTGCGGGCCACCAGAGTTCTTCGGTCAAAGCCCGCAGACCCTCACGAGTTCATCCGGGCGTATGCGCTCGTACCTTGCGATTGATTAGTGCATCCGAGACAGAGTCGGCTGAGATGGCGTCATACCGGCCGTACGATGTAGCACGAATTGGTACGAGTCGTGATGCCGTCCGTAGGCGAGGGTGCCCCTCCATCCGTACGGGGCGCAGTTTACCGAGGCCTTTCTCGCCCATTTTTCGCCCCCGGAGGCGCGGCGAGCCAGTAGACCGACCGTCGAAGCTCGCGCCGGCGGTGCCGCCGGGAGCACCAGAGTTTGATTCACCGGCCGTATATGCGCCCGCATATGTAGCGCGCACGACCGACCGGATGCACGTATATAGTGGGCCGGATCGCATTTCGTTGATACGTTTGGTATTGCGGCCCCTCGTCCGCATGGATATCGCCCGCACACAGCCCACGCCCGTGGTATGGAGGACGACGCAGGGCGGCCACCGACAGAGTTGATGATGTGGGTCGGCCCAAGAGGGCCGCATCATCCGGGTATTCCCCCCCCCCCCGAGGCAGACAACGCCAGCCTCGAAAGGGTAGTATCCTCCCCGCCAGCACGGGCACACCCCCGCAGCTTTTCCTAGGCAGAGATCCGATGGCGCAGTTATTCGTGGGGCCGGCCGTAGCTCCGTGGTTTTCGTGCCCGCGCCCGGATAGCAGGTTCCGGCCAGGGCCGATGAGACCTCCGTGTTCCTACCGTGGGAGACAACATCCGGAGAGTGCTTTCGCGCCACGGGTGCGTGCTTTACTTGCGCCGTCGGGGCCACCGTACGAGAGAGAGACCGTCCGGCCAGGGGTGGTACAGTGCTTCGGCCCCGCCCACCGGATCAGCCGGTGGTTCATCTTCGTCCTCGGTAGCGCGCCCCCGCGGGGCGAGGCACACCCGCATCGCAGCCGAGGCAGGGGTCGTGGTGAGTTCCCGGTTCTAGCGGTCCTTCGAACCGCATTTATGCATTAGCCACCGACAGACCGAGAGGCGTCGCCTAATGTCGTCGTGCATATTATCGGTTTTCTCGAGATGTGTATGCACCGATTGATCCCGGTTCTACATTATCATATATTTCTCCTTGTTGCTAGTAAAATTGGGATAGAATCCGAGTCGATAGAGCCTTTGAGGTAGCTACACCGTTAGGATTCTCGTTATAGCCGCCGATTTATAGAGATTGTTCGGATTATCCGTGGCCGCCGTACTAAGGCCGATTTGGTAGAGTTAGATATGATCGAGTTCGATGTGATTATGGGTATGGATTGGCTAGCTTCTTGTTATGCTTACCGTTGATTGTCAAAAGAAGATAGTCCGTTTCCGGCTTCAGGGGGAACCAGTTATAGAATGGGCAAGTAATACAAAGATCGCCGAGGGGTAAGTTTATTTCATACCTCAAGGCAAGAAAATGATCGAAAAGGTTATATTTATCATCCGGTCCGTGTTCATGATTTAGAGGCAGGCACCGACTCTTCCGCCGTCCCAAAGTGGTTAATGAATTTGTAGATGTATTCCCGTGAGCTTCCGTGTCTTCCTCCCGAGCGGGAGATAGAGTTTGCTATTGATTTGTTGCCGACACTCGGCCCTATCTCTATTCCTCCGTACGTAATGGCACCCGCAGAGAATTGAAAGAATTAAAGGAGCGCTTGAGAGATTTATTGGAGAAGGGTTTTATTCGGCCCGTACATCACCCTGGGAGCTCCGGATTATTTGTGAGAAAGAAAGACGGATCGTCGCGGATGTGCATTGATTACCGGCACACCGAACAAGGTAACCATCAAGAATAAATATCCCCTCCCCAGATTGATGATTTGTTTGATCGCCTGTGGTGCCGTGTTTTCGAAGATAGACCTGCGGTCGCTATCATCGTGTACGGTACGAGAGGCCGATATTCCCAAGACAACATTCAGACCCGATACGGGCACTATGAATTCGTAGTTATGTCTTTTGGGTCGACAAATGCCCCACAGATTTATGGACCCGATGAATCGGGTATTCAGACCGTTCTTGGATATGTTTGTGATCGTATTTATCGATGATATTCTGTTTATTCTCGGTCGAAGAGACATGCACCATTTGAGGACGGTACTTGGCACACTTCGGCACCAGAGATTATATGCTAAATTTTCCAAATGTGAATTCTGGTTATCTTCAGTGGCATTTCTGGGACATATTATCGGAGCTGATGGCGTCCGGGTGGACACCCAGAAGATCGAGGCCGTAAAGAATTGGCCTAGACCTACGACGCCGACTGAGGTGCGTAGCTTTCTGGGATTGGCTGGTTATTATCGGAGATTTGTGGAGAAATTTGCTTCCATTTCAGCGCCTTTGACAAGGTCGACTCGTGGCGGAGCTAAGTTTCAGTGGTCCGATGCTTACGAGCGTAGCTTCCAGTTGCTGAAAGAGAAGTTGACTACAGCTCCGGTCCCCGACTCTTCCGAGGGTCCGATGGGTATGTGATTTATCAGTGATGCCTCCGGTATTGGTTTGGGGTGTGTGTTGACGCAAAGACGGCAGGGTGATAGCTTATGCTTCTCGCAGCTCGTAAAAACATGAAAAGAATTATCCTACTCACGATTTGAGTCGGCCGCGGTTATTCATGCTTTGAAGATGTGGAGACATTACTTATATGGGGTTCACGTTGATATTTATACGCATCATAAGAGCCTTCGACATCTTTAAGCAAATGAGTCCGAACTTGCATGCAGGAGGTGGTTAGAGTTGTTAAAAGATTATGATGTTGATATTCTCTACCATCCGGGAAAGCTAATGTTGTAAGCAGTATGCACTTAGTCGCAAGTCTATGGGTAGCCTAGCGTACGTGCCATCGAGAGGAAAGAAATGGTTCGCGATATTCATCAACCTGGCCGGTCTGAGTTCGTTTGCGATTCTCGGGAGATGTTGGGGTTTCGTTCGAGGTATTGCCGAGTCCTCTATTACGAAAGATATTAAGCGGCATCGCATGAGGATCCTATTCTCGCACAAGATGTAGATGCACCCCGGCACAGAGAAGACTCCGTTTGAGATTTCACCCGATGGAGTGTTATTTCACGAGGCAGACAGTGTGTACCGACGTTGCGTGTGGTTGCGGCGACAAAGTTATGGGCGAGGCACATTATGCCCGATATTCCGTTCACCTGTGGTCGACGAAGATGTACCATGATCTCGTATGTCTTATATTGGTGGGATGGTATGAAAAGAGATATAAAGAGTTCGTCGCTCGTTGTCCGAATTGCCAAACAGGTTAAGATTGAGCACCGTAAGCCGGTGCGGGCTATTGCAGGTGAGACGGAGATACCGACGTGGAAGTGGGAGATCATTAATATGGATTTTATTACAGGTTTACCTCGCACTCCACGGAGGTATGATTCCATTTGGGTCATTGTTGATCGGCTGACAAAATCAGCCCATTTTCTTCCGGTCCGGACTACCTACTCACCGAGGATTATGCCGTGCTTTATATCGTGGAGATTGTGCGACTTCACGGAGTTCCCTTATCTATTATCTCCGACAGAGGTGCCCAGCTACGCCACTTTCTGAGATCCTTTCAGCAGATCGGGGACGCAGTGAGTCTCAAGACAAGATTCCATCCCCGTCCGACGGACAAAGCCGAGCGCACTATTCGTACATTGGGAGATATGTTGCGGCCCGTGTTATTGATTTCGCAGGTAGCCGGGATGACCATTTGCCGCTTGTTGAATTTGTTATAATAACAACCTACCACTCCAAAGATTCGATGGCACCGTACGAGGCATTGTATGGCGAAAGTGTAGGTCACCGATCGGTTGGTTTGATGTTGGGAGACCGAGTTGATTGGCCCGTATGTGGTCCAAACAGGCCGTGGATAAGGTGAAACTTATTCGAGAGAGATTATTGGCAGCCCGCAGTCGATAGTAAATCATATGCATAATCGCCGTCGACCTTTGGAGTTTCGTATCGGCGATTGGGTTTTCCCCAAAGCGTGTCACCTATGAAAGGTGTTATGAGATTCGGCAAGAAAGGGAAGCTCACCCGAGATATATTGGGCCTTATCGATTATTCGTAAGATAGGCAAGGTTGCCTATGAGTTAGATCCGCCACCGATTTGGGAGCGGCACACCCGTATTTCATGTTTCTATGCTTCGTAAATGTATTGGTGACCCTTCCGCAGTCTTTCCCGTAGATGATATCCAGTGTCACAGGAGCTATCTTATGAGGAGCAGCCTATAGCCATATTGGATCGTCAGGTAAGAAAGTTGCGGAATAAAGATGTGGCTTCTGTTAAAGTGCTGTGGCGAAACAATAACCGAGAGGAAATGACCTGGGAAGCTGAGGAGCAGATGAAGAAGAAGTATCCTCATTTATTTTCAGAGCCTACAGGTAATCCAATTCTCCATTTGACTATGTTGTTTGATCAATGAATGTATTGTTGTGATAGTTGAAAAGGAAACTCCCCCAAATTGTTTGTATGACCCGTAAGGTAAATCTAACATTCGAGGACGAATGTTCTTAAGGGGGGGAGGATGTTAGAACCCGTATTTTTGTACATTGGAACAATCCGGATTAATTATGATAAGTTAAGGACAAAACTATTTCGGGATACAAAGTCGGGATTTTTGACCTTTGATTTTATTTTGAGATATAAGTTGTGCATGAATTTATTGGTATGGAACAATTAGGAAAAATTTGGGACCAAAAGTGATAAAATTGGAAGTTGAAAATCACCCACTTTTTCCATGTTGGCCGTGTATAGTGGGAGAGGGACCCACACAATTTTGTGTCATCTTTTAAGTGATCCAACACATTAATGTGGGCCAAGGGAATTGTACACTTCATAAGATATTAAAAGATGACCACTAGTCATCTTTAGTTCATTTTCAACACTTAGAAAAAAAGAAGCAAAGTTGAAAAGAATTGAGGCTCTCGCCAAAGCTCCTAAGGAAATCAACTCCCATTTCTTGCCTTCTAAAATTATTCCATTGATGTAAACCCACTATATTGAGGTCCCTAAGTAGCGTGGAAGCATCGTTGAGCGATCAACCCATTATTTTTCATCTTTTGGAAACCCTAGGCTATTGGAAAGTTGAAGAAGAAAGGTAAGAATTCATTATGTTTTATGTATTTATAAAGGTTGTATGCTTGTTGTAGTATGTTAAATTGATGAATATCATGAAATATATTGAATGTTGGATAGTGAGTTGTGTATGTGGAGCCATCCGAGTATGTGTGTGTGTGTTGTGTTGTGTTGAAACTATGAATTAATGCCTAGTTAGTTTATTATGATCATTGTAAGGTGAAGAACGATTGAGAATCATCCATGTATATATTGGTAGTGTTATGGCCGAAATGGGTCATATTATATGACAAGAATTAATTATATCGCTTAATGTTTTAGTCGTCGTCGTTATGAATTCTATGTTGGAAATGAATGTTTAATGACTCAAAATGATATTGTGATTGTTGCGGACTGATTTGGAGATTATTGTACATTTAATGTAAATTATATATTGATGAGAATAGCATTGTTAGAATGTGAATTGTGGATACAAATCATGATTTGAAAATGAGGAATGTGAAAAGTGGGGTTCTCGGTTTTGGGACTGTTTTCAGCTGAATTGGAGAAAATTTGGATTGTTGGAAATGTTGTATGAATTGCTTAGAATGCCTTTAAATATTGTTGGTATGGGTTCGGGTTAGTATGTGAATGTATAAGCGTCGATATTGGCTTGAATGTAAGTCGTCGAATTGAATTTATGTAAGTTGTTGAATAATGGAAAAGAAAGCTATTATTGTTGTATTTTGTCTTTCGGATTGGTTGTTGATGTTGTTAGGTTGGTTGTTGTTGTTGTTGTTGATTGATATGGCCGAGTTAAATTTCGGGTAGCCTATTTATTGGGGAAATGCCGCCCAAATTTCGTAGAATTAAGGGCGAAATTAGAATTTAATGCCCAAAAAGTCTTTAGCTAATGTTTGGCATTTTATGGCTTGTTTATAGATCGTGGGCAGCCCGAATCATAGGTTGGATTTAGCTTGAGTTTGGATCATTTTGGAGAGCGTTTGAGGTATGTAAAGTAACCTTCTTTCTTTGGCATGCCTTAGTTAAAATAGGCTATGATATAAGCCTCGAGGAAACTCTATTCTCGCAATCCGAGCATGTTTATGAATCGCATTTGTTCTTTGGCATCCTTGCCTTGTCATGGCAAACATTGATCCTTATGTTCTTGGAATTCATAATTAGTAAAGATTTCATGAAAGCTGATTTTTGTTTTAAAGTTCATTCTTTAGCGATTCCAAAACTTCAAACGCTCATAACTTTCACGTAAAAGCTCGATTGCTTTGAGATTTTCGTAGGAGATTGTATGATATAGAATGAGTATGTTTTTCCATAAGAGGGCCCATTCGGGTCTATACTCGTCCGTGGTCCCGCGACGCCCTTTTATGTAATTTCGATAACTTTGGAAAGAAAAATGTTGTAATTATTATTCCATTTCAAATATGACTATTTTACTTATCTTTTGGATTATGACAATGATTTTATGCATATGATTCCTCACTACTCCGCTCGTGCCTACTATGATATCGTTCGTCGGTCCCCGGCCGGCTTCGTTGTCGTGCGCATTATGATATACTCCGTGTTACGCCGTGTTCATGGTTCACCGAGATCCTCGCCGAGGGCCGGGTTCCACTTATATTTGGTGTGATGTTGTGTATGGCGATATGTCAGTGTATGATATGTGACGGAGATTCGGAGATTTGAAACTTTCTCGGTGTTATGCCGTGTTATGGCGCCATCGACAGCGCGGCGACCATATTTCCCGTGCCCTATGCATGATTTATATTTTGAAGTAACATTTTGATATTTTGGAAATGCATTTACTTTCCGTATCTCTATTTCGATTTGAACTCGCATTGTATACTACATTTTCTCGCTTTGCATACTCGCACATATTTCGTACCGACCCCTTTCTTCGGGGTCGCGTTTCATGCCCGCAGTACGTACGCACGCTTGGTGATCCACCGTTTAGGACACCCTCTTCGCTATTTGGAGTGCTCCTCTCATCCCGAGAGCTTATATTTTATATATATATATTCGTTCGTTGCATTGTATATATTCGTTCGTGGGTACGGCGGGCCCCGTCCCGTCATATGATTCTCGTCCGTCCGTTTAGAGGTCCGTGGACATGTTTGTGGGTTGTGCCTACTGCATCGTGTGTTTGTATTTGTTGTGTTTGGGCGATTTCTATTCGTCGTCCAAGTTTGTATATGTTGTGTTTGGGCGATTCCAGGTTATTTTGATAGTCCGTAAAACAAAGGAAATTCGCCTTTATGTCGGCCCGCATATGTATATATGTTGTTTTGTTGAGAGAGATGCTTGAGTAACTCTCGTTTGAGAGGTGCGTTTGGGTGCCCAGATTTGGCACTAGTCACGGCTCATTTGGTTGGGTCGTGACATTTGATCGGGTTGACGTTCCGCCGCACATGCTTTTATATTTTCTGATCGGGTCGCACATCTTTCGCGCGTATGCTTTTACATTCGGATTTGGGCGTATGCGCAAACACATGCATTCATATTTACCATCGGTCTATAGCCGTTAGGGCAGAGCATATTTACCACCATGCTATGGCTAGTCGGGCAATTACTACCACCGATCTACACGGCGCTACCACCGACCGCCTCTGGGCAGCTATTACCACCGAGCTATGGTCGGTCAAGGCCACTACCGATGCCTGAAACGCGCTCTACCATCGGGCGATAATTAGATAAGGGCTACCCTCCGCGCGCGCCCGATCGGCGCTACCGTTGATCACTGCGTTTAGGCACTAGGATGATAAGTAGGTCGAGACACGTATTGTACATAGATGTAGTTAAGATGTAGATATAGATAGATACACACATGCTAGATTCTCATTGAAAGTCGAAACGCCAAAGTTGATTCTTATCCTTCTTCTTTACAGTATATGATTATTATGTCACATTTTTCGCCTTACATACTCGATACATTATTCGTACTGACGCCCCTTTGCTGGGGGCGCTCCATTTCATGCCTGGGCAGCTTCGAGATACAGGTCGATGAATCTCTTAAGAGATATTAGCGTATAGATAGCGTCAGGGCACTCCACTTGTTCCAGAGTCACTTTCTGAGACAACATGGTTGCATATGCATTTGCATGGGTATGGCAGGGCCTTATCCCAGCCATGTTATGTCATGTACTCCAGTAGAGGCTTGTAAACAGATATGGCGCTGAGTTTCAATGGCTTGACCTTGGTATGAATGATCTTAAATGTAGATTTTCAAGTTCGGGAATATAAGCGTTAAGTAGTTAAGAAGACGATAAGGTATGTTAAGGCTGTCCCTTTCTTTCTTAAGGCATGATTCCATTGTTTCGAGCTTACACAAAGGATGTCCATAATGATTCCTGTCATAGAAATATTAGAAGCATATGTTCTTATGATATTGTTGATCCTTGTGTCATGATTATGGGTTATTGATCTTGTTTATGGTTATTGATCTCATTTATTGATGTTGATCTCATCTTATTGTCATTGATTCCTCCAAGGTGAGATATGCTGGTCATGATAGATCCATAATGTTAATCGGAGGTTACCGACCTTACATCACTCCGATAGAGTCATAGCTTTTCTTTGGGCTATCATGCATGCTATATATACATACATACATATATATATATATATATATATATATATGTATGTATGTATGTATATACATATATGTATGTATGTATGTATTTTTTCACACCGAGCCGCGCTATAGTCGGCCGGGACGGTACCTATTGTGCACACCACTGCAGTGGACATGTTATGATGTTACCCCGGACGCGGGATGATTATGATATGATAATAACACCGAGTCCTAAAAAAGTCAGGTACATTTCACAACGAGTCCCGCAAGGGCCGGGTACATTTAACACCAAGTCTTTATGGCCGGGTACGGTATTATATATATATGTATAAAAATGTTATTTTAAAAAAGGCAAGCATGCATGACATCCGCCTTAAAAGGCATTCAGAGGTACAGGTTGTTTTCTCTTATCTCATGTTACTTTCCAAATCTTTATATATTGTTGTTATTCATGCCTTACATACTCAGTACATTATTCTTACTGACGTCCTTTTGTCCGTGGACGCTGCGTTCATGCCCGCAGGTAGACGGTTCAGACTCATAGGCTAACTTCTCAGCAGTTGTACAGGAGCACTCCACTTGTTCGAGAGTTGCTGTCCAGTTAGTATGATCCTTTGTGTATAGATGGGTACGGCGGGGTTCTGTCCCGACCTTATTATGCTATGTATTTCAGTAGAGGCTCGTAGACAGATATGCACAGTCAGATGTTCTAAGGCCATCTCGGTCTATTTTTTATTGTATCATTGTTTTGATAGCCTTGGCGGCATGTGTACTTGGATCATCTTGGTTATGTATGTATATTATCTTTTGGGCTTGTGTCCCATACAATTTATGATATTTATGAGTGAGCATAATGGCCCACCTGTATGGATATGAGATATATGTACGTGTTGTGGTGCTCGGTAAGTTAGCTCTGGGTGCCCGTCTTGACCCTCTGGTTGGGTCGTGATAGAAGGGTCATATATCCTCATAGACATACTGGCCTTGAATGGCCTAATCTTTCATTAAAGAGATCTTCATAATTATCCTTACTATCCTTCCAGAAATCACCTTTCTTCTATTATTTGCTCTCCCATTTCATTAGTGCAATGGTATCTAGTACAAAATTTTATTCTCAAAGATCTGCTCTGATTGTTAGTATTCCTCCCTTTCCTTGTTACATCAATGCCTATTCTTTGACATGCCTCTTTTAGACTACAAGTTCATATCATCAATGAAAGGCATATCTATATCAATTTGTAACTTCAAACTCTTCCAATGCCCTTTATACACATAATTCTTTCAAAATATCGCTCACTTCCTTCATTAGCTATTCAGCCTTGTACTACTAACTCAATATTCCTGTGATGGTAAAACTTCTGGAGAGAAATTTTGCCATACCTCGGTCCTACCTTTGTCTTTTACATACTTGCAAAACAACTCATGTTTCATATATCCTTACACTCATAACTTTATATAACATCTTGCCAATATACTCTTTATGATAAGAAAGCCCTCACTTCAACGGTTCACTCGATGGTACGTCGAGTTGCACCATCAAAGTGCTCATCAAAACTGCCCCCAAGGTAGTTCTACGGTGGTATAATGACGAACCGTCAATCCACTAAACGGTTCGTCAAGATAGCCTTCAAACAGCCCCTATGCGATCCTTCCAACGAAACATATTCTCTTCGATTCGTTTAACGTCTAACTCTTATACTCTTTTCCCCATCATGTATAACAACTTACATAACTGTAAAACACTCTCGTAGGTCTCACATACAACCCCTCAGATGATTTTGAACATGAATCTTGCATTCCGTATCCTATCCCCTTTTTAGACATTAAGCATCACCATCCTTATAACTGATACTCTTTTCCATTTGCGTAATTCCTACTTTACCCCTTTCTACTCATAAATCATTGGCATATTTATACTCAAGCGTTATATTTAAACACATACGTATCCTTTCCACGTCTTACCTCGAGGGAAAATTACAATTTCCATCTAGTCATATCGATGTCTCATTAATAAAACAGTTCTAAGGTTACTGGCCACTGAAAATATAACACAATCTTTTACTATCGTCTGGCGAAAAATCCCCTCAAACTTCTCTCCCTTTTTAAGTCCCATCAGTAATAGTTCAAAGGCTATCTTAAGAAAATTGTATATAATATATCGATACCACCCTCAAGAGTTTATAAACATTAATAAAACACTAATACCCTCTTACTGTATACCTGGCGTCATCACTCATACCCTCTTGTTGTATTATCTCCCCTTACCTGCAAGACTTTCATATCTCACGGATTCCTCTTGACACCTATCATTCGTAATTCTGTAAATATAATCTCTTCATCGAACTATGTTTTCCCACACATATCTTTCCTGCTTTACTATACCATTGCCTTATTACCACAATATATGTTTTTCCACTGTTCTATCAAATATTCCACATTTTAACCCATCATCTGGCCAACGATTCCACTTAAGGCTCCTCTTTAATATTACTCCTTTGCCTTTCCTAATATAATCGTTTGAGGCATTATGACTTACCGTTGTTGCATAACATAAAATATTTCAATTCATACTTGCTTAATTTTAACACTTTGTCAAAGTGACAAATATACCTTCAACCATTGGTTGCTATGGTCCTAGAATTCTGACGGATGTGAGCCTCTCCATGCCCTTCCTCTAGAACCCTAATCTGGCACAAATCGCTCTAACATGGGCTGGAAAAATTCTTCTTCCTGTTGTCTCTCTATTGGTCGTTCTTCGCCACCCGAAACTTCTACACTTGTACCAACTATACTAACAACAGAAGTCAGGGTTGAAGATTTACACCCTATAACTCAGCTTTCATGAAGGGACTTAATGTCACTCCTCGAATAATGGCCTGGGCGAAACACGGAGCTCGATGCCTTACTGTATGTGACCGAGTGAATCACATGTCTTGCTGAATCATCATAAGGCATACATGAGCGGAAATATAACATGAAACATGATGGGCTTTAAGAAAACACATGAAGTCATAATAATTTATAAAATACTCGTTTAAAACATGAATGCGAAAATACCATGAATCAAGCCAAAGATGGCTAAACAACTCTAAATATCTGACATAACATAACTGCCTGGTCTAGTGTATGACCTCTATAATGAGTCTGAAATGGAAATCATACTTGCTGGGACAAGCCCCTCAAAGATACCTTTAATGCATAACTATTGTAGGATAAATGACTGACTAAACCCCGAAGGAGATGGAGCTCACCAATAGGCAGATATGAGCACGTCCCACCGAGCGACATGCATCATCCTCAGAACTGCACCGCATCGTGAAACGCAGTTCGGGCAACAAAGGGACATCAGCACATTTAATGTACTGGTATGTAAAGCAACAGAAAGAATAAGCATGGCACATGAAATCATAATGATAAAGCTGAACTGAAACTGAAACCTGGCTGTGAGCATGAACATTGATACATAGATAGATATAACATGTGTAAAATATCTATGGTAGAGCATTAGTATGACCGACATGTAACCACCACGTTAGCACGTGGCATCTGATCTCTGCCCAATTAGCTAAGCCATCTTATAGCTTGCCGAGGTACAAGACATGAACATGACATGAATGGATCCAAATCCCTCAATGGGGAAAACATGAAGGAATTATCTTAAACATAGGCAGAGCGATCCTTATCCTACGATGACAAACGTAATTTCAGGCTATCTGAGCCTTCTCGGTAATCTGTGTTACATCTCGTATTTTCGTACGACGGAGCGTGCGAGTTAAATGACACTACTAACGGACACAAGGTTATCCCCCAAGCTTATAGGTGGTTAAAGTGATGGTACACATGTATCGTATGGATTTGAAGTTAAACCAATCGAAGAAAATGAGTTTGCCGAGGCTCGAAATTTATTTGGAATGGAATACGGTCCAAGCTATAATATCCCGTATTTTTGGACTAAAAAATTGAACCATCCAACATGAGTAAATTTTCCCAAGCCCGAAGGATTTGGTCATAGTCAAGCATGCTAATAAAGAGATTGGTGTATAAAAGTTTGAAGTCCCGAAATAATTTAGGAGTTAACAAGCGTGACCACGATGATTGGAAATAATCTTTGGTGTACGTATAAAGAGGCTATGGACTAGAATTATACCACATGATTATGATAATGAGTATATGAAGTGTGTTAAAAGTGATCCACGTTTAAGTGAATTGAGATCAAGAAATTAATTATGTGTATAATTGGGTAGAGGTTGGATTTTTAAGTGGAGGTATAGAATTAAGTAAATCAAACAAATGCCACCTCTCCAATACGTGGCAGCAGCTAACAATATGATAGCATACGTTTTTAGAGTGGTGAGTCAATGCACGTGAAAGTGCATAGTGCCACGTAGAAACAAAAAGATAGCAACATTTGACTTTAGTGCTATTTCTTATAAGTTACATACGGGAACAATAGTAAATATATAGCATCATACTAGATTCATTTTTGTAAAGAAAAGAAAGAAGGAAAACGTTCCAGCCTATTCATTCAACTTGTAGAGTAGTTCTTTTACGTTGAAAATTAATTCATGACCTTTGGAGTTCTCTTGAAGTAAAAGAAAAGTATCCAGCAACTTTTATTAGGATATAGTCCATCTTGAAGGGTCAAAAACGTCCTAGCAATCATTGTTGGTACCATGGGAAATAATTCATATGGTGGAAGCAAAACACGAAGAACGACATAAAGGTTATGCCCACGTCGGCTTCCTCCGGGTGGTAGAAAAATTAAAGATTTCTTCAAAGTGAAGTAAGGTGGAAAAAGATTATTTCTTGGCATATGAGGTAATAATTCTCCTCTACTAGATATATTTAAATTCATCCCGGTATAGCTAAATTGGGAGATGGGAACTACGGAATTAATTGCAAGAAATCGGATGAGATATTGTTATTGATGTTTTGGGATTAGAATGAAGATAATGACGTTATAATCTCGAATTGTTCATGGAGTTGTTATATGATGACGGGCTGTTTTAAAAGTGATTTAAGGACGGATGTCATTTCATTTGGATACGCATTTGATAATATTATTATTGTCGTTGGTATTGTTGAAGATTTGGCCGAGTCGAATTTCGGATGTTGGAGTTTACGTGGAATGCCGCCCAAATTTCCATAGATTAAGTGTTAGCTCTTAATTGGATTACTAAGTGCTTATGACTAATGTTTGGTGTCTAACGACATTATCATTGTAGATCCGAGAAGCCGAGACTCGAGTTTGATTAGCTTAGGAAGCGGACGAGGTATGTGTAAAAGCTTACCCCTTTCCTTCTTTTGGCATGTCTTAGATGAAAGTAAGATATGACACGATTTGTGCCTGGGGTATCCATTCTTAAGTGCCGAGCATGTTTATGATTTATATTTGCTTCTCGATGTTGGCATCCTTAATATGGTCAAGCTATGGTCCTTATGTCCTTGATATGATCGATTCAAAATGTTGTATAAACGGTCTTGTTCCCAAAGGATCCTATGTCTAAAAATGTCCGTAACTTTCATAGCATTTAACCGGATTGCTTGATATGCTTGTAAATGATTCCATAACGTATAATGACTTTAATTTTCATAGGCGGATTCGGATTGGTTTGCGCCCGTCCGTGGCCCCCGAGATTTTTCTATGTTTGGCTCTAACGATTTATTTTTGAAAGAACTTACGATATCATTCCGAATTTCCGAGTATGATTACTTATTTATCCGTCGAGTTTGAAATGAAGATTTTTACGCATATGATTTTAATACGCAACTATGATTTCTAAAGCTCTATTTGATGTGTTCCCGAGTGATATGCGGAAGAAACTTGATTTGACTGTTGTCTTTGTTTTTAAATAATAGTTCGCTTTGATTATTCTGTTGGGTTTGTAATGATATCTCATATGCATGTGGTTACTCACGATTCTGCTCGTACATTCTGTTATTACATCCTTCGCCGAGTCCCGGGCCGGTATGTTATCGTGCGCACCATGCTATATTCCGTATGACGTGTTTTTCGAAGTACGACGTGATACGATGTATGACGTGATACCAGTATGATGTGTTGAGGTATACAATATTCGAAGCATGATGTGTCGTGGCGCCAAAGCACGGGAGCGGCGACCACGCCGTCCGCCGGTCCCACATGGACCGCGTGTGATATATGATGTGATATATGAAATGATATATGATATGATACGATGATATGATATACGATGATATGATGATTGCTTTACCGAGTCCCTCACCGGAGGGCCGGACACGTTATATATGTACATATGTACACGGAGCGCGATCGGGGCACGTAGCCGGCAAGGGCAAACCCAAGTGGGCAAACCCAACGCGGGGCAAACCCAATGACGAGGCAAAATTCCACATTGGTTTAGGCAAATCCCACATTGGTTTAGGCAAATCCCACACTGGTTTAGGCGAATCCCACATTGGTTTAGGCGAATCCCTCATCGGTTAATATCATCTCATATGGTAAGTTATGATATTATGATGTGTTACGGTATGAACATGATGATTATTCTCTTATGTCACCCAGTCCCATTATGGGCCGGATACGATTTGTGTTTCAGATATAAGCCTTTGGTATTCTGGTTATTGTGCTCACTTTCTGTACTCCTTACTTCGGTTATGACCTCGTTTTCTCGTTTTCCATGCTTTACATGCTCGCATATTCCGCATCGACCCCTTTCTTCGAGGGCGCGTTTCATGCCGCGGGTGTACATACAGATGAGTGTAAGATGTTCCAGATTGGCGAGCTCCATTTCCCCCGAGTGTTGCCGAGTCGAGTGCTTTTGTTATGGTATCCGGAGTTATGTTAGAGACTTTTGCAGTAAAGGTCACGTGTGTATAAGTTGTCGCTTTGTAACATGTAAGCCGATGTATTATTATGCTTGGTGTCACAAGTTTCATATGTTACGATTTTATTTGATTTGAGAAAGACGAAAAGCTTTCATTATGCATTCGTGTCACGATTTGAGGCCCGATGATTATGAGTATTGCGAGAGTCAGCGGGTTCGCTCGGCCCTAAGTAAGGGTCGGGTGCCCATCACGCCCTATCAGAAATTAGGGTGTGACAATCTGTGCAACTCCCAAAAACATGAACATGGAAAATAGGTGGCACTTGCTGCCCATGGCTTTCATAAATCATAACTTGTATGTACATGGATATCACTACATAGTATTGTTGCATGAAAACGTGTAAAGCGTGTAGAGTATTTTCTCAAAAATCAACATAATAAATTATAACTTGCATGTAAGAAGGCATGAAATGCAGAGTATGGGTTTTCATGGATCACGGACAGATTCTCAATAATCATAATAAAATATCAAGAACTCAATAATAGACTAATAATGCTTCAATACTTAGTATAGCATGGTACAAGGACCAAGGGTAATCATGAGCATGGTTATAAACCCTAGTTTTCGTAAAACCTCATATTTTATGAAAGAAGTGGCACGGGGAAGAACAAGGATGTTCCCACACGAAGATAGTAACCCTACATACCTGGTAATGCTCCAAACTCGTAATAAAAATTTGTAATTTGTAGAAGAATCCCAAAGCTTTAGTCTTGAATCCTTTAAATAGGTTTTCTTGAAAACCCTAAGCTAAAAATGATGAATTCTTGTTTAGGAATCATGGATACATGTTAGAATTAACTTGGGATGGCTTGGAATAACTTACCTTGGTGAATTTCAATGGATGGAGGAAAAGATTTCGTCCTAGGGCTGGAGGGAATATGAAAAGCGAAAAATAGAACTGAACCCTCGTATTTATAGTTTCTGGCCGACGCAAGAGAAGTACGGCCTCAATGTACGTCCCGTACATCATGGCCGTACATTGGGTCAAACTGCTAGGGACCAATCAATCTCGACGGGGGAAGTGCGGTTTAAAGGTACGCCCCATACTTCCAAGTACGACCCGTACTTTTTTGCCCCGTATTTAAGTTATAAACTCGTTAAGCCGTCTCGCCCCCCCTATGTACGCCAATCATTGTACGGCCCGAACTTTGGTCGTAAAATGTACTTTCATGGATTCCGAGGGAATTTTCCATCTCAACATACTCCGTCTTGGTTTCTTGTCCCGAATCATGGACATAGCTCCAGCGAAAGGTAGGAGGTGTTAAAATATCTCCCCTTTGGGATCATTCATGCTCGAATGATAGGTCGTGGTTAAGAATAGAATTGGACATTGCTTGAGTACATAAGCGTGAAGGAAACATTGCATGAAACGTAGAGACTGAATTATCATGACAAGGCTACAAGGAAACATGAATAATGAAGCATGACTAATGAATGCCTGAACATGAACGTGGAACATGGGACATGAATACATAAGGGACATGACATGGATACGTAGGTTAGTTACCTTGGGCGTTCTCCTCTAGTTCGTCAAACAAGTATGGATACTTGGATTCCATATCTTCTTCAGCTTCCTATGTAGCCTATTCAACTTTCTAACTCCTCCAGAAAACTTTAACTGAGGCAACTTCCTTAGTTCTCAAGTTGCAAACCTGATAATCAAGAATGGCTACGGGAATCTCTTCATAGGTTAGGCCATCCTTAACTGTTATAGTATCAGCATGAACAACCAACGACGGTCTCCTACACACTTTCTCAACATGGATACATGAAACACTAGGTGTACGGCAGCCAACTCTTGGAGAAACTCAAGTTCATAAGCTACTTGACCGACCTTTCGCAGAATCCTGTAAGGTCCAATATATCTAGGACTGAGTTTCCCTTTCTTACCAAATCTCATAACACCTTCATAGGCAAAACCTTAAGGAACACCCAATCATTAACTTGAAATTCCAAGTCCCTTCGCCTCACATCTGTGTAAGACTTCTAGCGACTCTGGGGGATTTTCCAACGTTCTTGAATCTACTTGACTTTCTCCATAGCCTGATAGACCAAATCTGGTCCTAACAACTCTGCTTCACCAACTTTGAACCAACCAATTGGTGATCTACACCTTCGCCCATACAGAGCTTCAAATGGTGCCATGCTAATACTAGCATGATGACTGTTATTATAAGAAAACTCAATGAAAGGTAAGTGATCATCTCAATTACCTTTGAAATCTAGGACACATGCTCTCAACATGTCCTCAAGAGTCTGAATAGTACTGTCACACCCTAATTTCTGTTAGGGTGTGATGGGCACTCGACCCTTATTTAGGGCCGAGCGAACCCGCTAACTCACATAATACTCATAATCACGCCGGCTCTCAAATCATAACACAAATTCATAATGTTTTTTTTCAAGAATAATATACTTTTTACCTTTCTCGAACCAAAAAATGATCCGTAACATAAAATTTTTAATACAATGCGTAATAATACATCGACTTACGTAGCCGCTACATAATCGACATCTTATACCCACGACACCGTTCGCAAAGTCTCTAACACCTTTAACATGAATCCAAATCATAATGTTCGTACATCGGCGCACTCGGAGAAAATGAGCTCGCCAATCCCGCCGGAACATCTTCTCGCTAATATCTTCAACTCATCCGGGCGTACCGCGCGCACGTACGAAACGCTCTTCGAAGAAAGTGGGGCCGCACGGAATATGTACTGAGTATGTAAGCATGAAATATAGTAAGCGGGATCATACTAAAGTAAAGAGTACAGAAAATCATAAGATTTGCTTTTGAAAACATTTCTCATGCATATCAAAATCATATAGTCATCATGTATACATATAGCGTGTCCCGACCCTCCCGGGAGGGACTCGGTAAACAAAATCATATCATGATCATGCATGCATATACATATATATATATATATAATTAATTCGTCCCTCTAGTGAGGACTCGGGAATAGCGTCCCGCCCCCGCTAGCAAGGGACTCGTATGCCATCCTCGGCCTCCATCCTCGTCTCATCACATCATATATATATATATATATATATATATATATATATATATATATATATATATATATATATATATATATATATATATATATATAGCGAGAAACTATATGCACATAAAACATTTTTAGAGACTCAATGAAGTAAGTTGAACGGATCGTCATTCGAAAATCGGGACAATAGTTATGTCAAAAACCTTTCGGACATTATTCGGAAACATATCTAATATTATAAACATACCAAAGAACCATAGAGATCATAGTCGTACGTTAAACTAATCCGAGTTCGCCTCGGAAAGTCACGAACCTTATTTACCTTAGGACTTACCACAAACATATCGAAGCGATCCGAGCCTTTCTGTGAAAGTTACGGACGTTCGTACTTTCGGACTCGTTTAGGGAACAAACCCTTTTTTTTTAGAACAAACTTTCATGCAATCCTTGAAATCCATTCATGCGAAAAACATAAGGACCATAGTTTGACTACATTTAGAACATGAATATTAGGAAACAAATATGGATCATAAACATGCTCGGATCACCGGAGTAGAATTACCTCGAAAATCGTGTCATAGCTTATTTTTAACTAAGACATGCCAAAGAAAGAAAGGTTGAGCTCACATACCTTAGCCGCTTCCTAGCTAATCCGAACTTACGTCTCGACCTCTTACGATCTACAATAACATCAATAGGCGTCGAGCATTAGCCATAAACATCGAAGAATCCAATTCCAAGCCATTACTTTTTCTACAGAAATTTCGGCAGCACTTCCCCTATAAAGTGCGCATCCCCGAGAATTTAACTCGGCCAATCAACAACAACCAAGCCAACAACCATACTAACAATATCCATAAGTGATTCAAAATGCATCCAAACATTAATAATTCCTTTCTACACAATCGACATTTCATTTATATTAATAAACTAATACGATCAATTCAATATCAATGCTCGTATATTCATTACTAATCCGCA
>NW_026719172.1:0-13693 GCF_029784015.1 Lycium ferocissimum | reverse complement strand
TTAACATACTAAATGAAATTTAATTCACTTCCCTTCACACTTCATGGCACACGGCCAAACATGCACTTTCACACACCACGCGGCCATGCACACATACGTCACACTTTCATAATTCTTGTCTAATTCTAATCATCATAACATATAAAGTCATTCCATACCTTTTTCTTGAATTTTCAACTTTCCGCAAACGGAGTTCTTTCTCCAAACCAATTATACTACGTCGAAGAGCACCTCAAACTTGTTAAGAACCCGCGAAGAACAAGATTTTTGGATCAAGATTAAAGGCTTGGAAATTTTCTCTTTTTTTTTTTAATCTTTTCTCTCTTGGAGCCGTGAGCTCTTTCTTTTTTTTTCTCTTGATTTTTCTTTCAATTTCATGAAACTTCTAAGGCCTTATCATCCTTTATAATTAATAGGCACATGGAAAATTCTCATGGGCTTGGGCCACCACACCTTGGCCGGCCACCCCTCTCTATTGGGCCTCTTTTTCTTATTTTTTTTTTTGAGCCCAATTTGTAATTCATGAAACCATCTTCCAAAATTCCGACTTTGTCATTAACCCTCCTCGAAAATTCCGCACCAATATTTCTCATGAACAACTTATATGCTAAATAAAACCAAAATATAGCCCTTCTCCTTACAAGTCACAATTATTTCGAAACTTCCGAATATGCAAAAATACGGGATATAACAGAGACTTAATCACAGACGTTCGTATGTCACCATGATAATATGAGATAGGAGTATGACTTAGGCTTTGAATGTAAGCGCAATCTCGATGTGAATGCGACAGACTTCAGTCGTATAACAAGAATATAACCCTAACATAGGTGTTCATAAATATCTAGCATAGGCATGACATGAATACGTCGAATCTGAGTAGAATACTCCCGAGATAAGTACCATAGGGTACATGAAAAGATATCTATTTGAATATAGGAATGCACCTTACTTCTGATTATCTTGCTGTTGTAAATCATGATTACGAATACCTTAGCTCATCTTGCTCATTCCGTGAGCGAATTATAGAGGACTGAGAGAAAAGGAATTATTGGTACTATTCATATAAGATACTTTACTTTAGAGAACAAACATGACATGGTGCATTGTACATGGAGGACGTAACGTGGAACATGCGTGCATGGGAACATTATTCATACGGCATGAAACGTGAATAACATGACATGGGGCATGGGACCATGAGAAATATAGCGTTTATATGAGTACCTACATACCATGGCGTATGGACTTGAGTTCATGAGTATTGAAGTAAGACTAAGGCATAAGTAGAAAGTCATCTTGAACTTAAACGGGGCATAAGTGCTTCGGAAAGGAAATGGCATCCTTTGTGCTAAGCTACGAGTCGCTCTAAAACAAGTAACCGGAAGGAACATAAGCATGAGTTACGTAGAATCGTGGGTAGGACATCCATCTTGACTTACCCTTATCGTTACCTACCAACTCCTTCGTTATGCTATTTCTATATGTGGATGCTTAAAGAAGTCGGTCGTGGGCACAAGTACGTGAGAACGTAGGTAGCATATCTTTGAGTTGAAATAAATCATTTACCTAAGGCATTTTTCCCTTGTTCAAGGACCCGTGTGGGCATTCCATAGATTCTTAGTCTTTAAACTATTGTGTTACCTTCTTCTCAATCATTATCAAAATCAACATCATATTCGGAAAGCACTTAGAAGCTAGAATGTGGTCATGGGTATAAAAACACGATAGATACGTGAGACATGAATGCGGTCTTTAACCTTGGTCATGGTACAACCCGATCCGAGAAACATGAAAGAACATTCCGTCGCATAGCTTACTATCGTATGGAGTCTTAATTCTTGTATCTTAAACATAGAGTGTAAAGCTCTAACATGGGCATGATATAGGTATGCACTATGCATGTGTAAGAGTACGTTTGGGCATTAAAAATACATAGTGCATGAATTATTCTGAAATTGGAAACGTTACACTCTTAAACCTTTTATTCGCCCTAAAACTTGATCTCAGCGACATGACAAAAGACGAACTCCACACACTTTATCTTAGCAACATGAAACTGTGATCTTCTGACATAATATCCTTAACACCCATCAATTTACGAAACACATAATCTATATCGACACTTTATCGCATGATCTCCCCCCTTAGTTCAAAAGCTAATGTTTAAAGCTTTGTGGATCCCCGAGTCGGTGATAAGTGGTCATCTAGTGATTACGCTAAGTTCCTCTAACATATCTTGACAACTTATTTCTTTGGCTTACTTCAAGCAATACGGGAGAAATGGATTACTTAAATGAATGGGTTTCTAATGTACATGACTAACATACTAGCTTTGTCGGTCTTGGGGAAACTATTTTCGATAGCACTTAAAGGCTCTTTTTTTTTTTTACGCAGACTCACTCTCTTGCGCTTAGATGATTTTCTTCTTTCACCCATGTCTATACCTCGAATTTAACTTAAACCCTTTGGGTTCTAACACGCCTCGGTGTATTTAGGCGGTTACCTTAGTAGTGCTAACTTGACTAAGTAGCTTCAATCGTACTTCTACTAACTCTGCTGAAATTTCTAATTCTTGTGTCCATTCAAACTTACTCACTATGTACATGTTAACCACTTGCTAGCATCATATTCTCTAATTCTTCTTTGAGTACTAAAGTGAAGCATAAGGTTATTTCTAACTTTTCTTCCTTATCTGACTCTATTCAGGGTTGTATACTATCTTTTCTGAATTATGGACATGGGTCACACTTAGGGAAATTTCATCTGTCTCAAACAAGGAATTGGAATAACTAACCCCAAACTCCCTATACACTTTCAAAATTATATCATACTATACACATCATGATAAATACTTAATAACATAACCCTAAAGGGAAGCATCATATCTTTTTATCTCATAGTAATATTTGCTTCTTGTAGTAACTTTACTAACATCATACTCTCTAGGAATTACGATCTGGATAAGCTTAAATAATTTAGAACTAACCCCACAAAAAAAATTCAATATCATCTACTCATGGTTTTCTTATGGCATCGGTCCCTTCCTTCCTAGTCATGTACATAGATCATATGGCAAAAATATATATATATATCCTTAAAAAAAAAATCAAGACTTTCTAGTATTACGTGGTTGGCTCTTAGGCTATTTCTGCTCAAAACTACCGTGGACAATTTATGATTGTTGCAGCTAATTTCATAACATGTTACTCTATAGGGTCTTAAATCTGAACTATCATCCTTATAATGTAGCTCCATGGTCAGATAATCCAAATAAACTTATTCTGTAAGGTATATAACCTACGTGTACTACCATGCGAAGCTTGTTTTTAAAAGGGTATTATCACACGATAAACGTACCATGCACCATTTGGTAAGTCTTGGGTCTCAAATTTTCCTTCTCATTTGCTTACGCATTCGATACGTTTAGAATTCGATGGAAAGAGAATGTTACTTATTGCTCTAAGCTTCATGGCACGAGTTAGAATAATTCCTGATGCCTCCATCGGAAAGCAACACATCGATAACGACTAGCTTTACATCTTCCTCCTCCATTGAGACTAGGCGTACTCGGTAGAATGGGAAACAACACATGAGTTCGAGTGATTTCCGAGAACACAGCTCTATTGCACGATCTAGAGTTGAAAGAAGTGAGACAATCTTAAATGTCTTGGTGGTCAACTGTTTATATGTGTGGCGCGCACACACATATAAAAGTGACCCCACTGGACACGGTTTCATAGACTCCCTAAAGACACTTGAACCTAGTGCTCTGATACCAAGTTTTGTCACGCCCCGAACCATGGCCTGGGCGAAACACGGCACTCGGTGCCTTTCTTGCAAGTGACCGAGCGAACCACGGCTTGCTTGAATCATCGTGAGGCATAACATGAGCGGAATATAACGTGAATGCATGATGAGCCTTTATAAAACGTAGTAAGTCATAATACTTAATAAAAATACTTGTTTAAACATGAGTGCGGAAATAACATGAATGAGCCAAAGATGGCTAAACACCCTGCATGTCTAACATAACTAAACTGACTAGTCTATGAAACCTCTAATCATGAATCTTGACTGAAAAACGTACTTGGACAAGGCCCCTAGCATACCTATAAATGCATGACTAGTAAAATAAAGATAACCGACTAAACCCCGAATGAGATGGGGCTCACCAATAGGCCGATACGAGCAAATCCTATCGAGCATGCGGCGTCCGTAAATACGTGCATCGCAAAATGCAGCCCCCGGCAATAAAGGGACGTCGACATTGAATGTCTTGGGTATGTAAAGCAACTGAATGAAATAACATGAGACATGAAATAACATGATAAGAACTGAAACTGAAAACCTGGACATGAACATGAGCATGAGCATGAGTACATATATATATAACATAAGTAAAACATGATAAGTAGGGAGAGCATTTCATAAACCGACATGTGAAATCACCACGTGGGTACGTGGAGTCCGGTACCTCGCCGGACCAAATAGAGCCCTCATACCTTGCCGCATCCTATACGGCACCCGACTCGTCGAGTCGAGCGAACCCTTAAACGTCGACTCTAAATTTTTTTTTCTTTTTAAATTATAAAATGGAATACTAAAATTTACATACAGCTCAAAATATCTCAAAACATAATGTATACATATACACGACGTAGAATAAGGCGAGCCAAAAGGGCCTCCGCCATTTCTGTACACAAAATAACGGCCGACAAGGCCAAAAAATTATAAATGAAAAATTTGCGAACCCGACTCCCACACCATTCGCGACTTCTAAAGAGTATGACACACAGCAAATATATACACGAGAGATATACCAAAATAAAAACAGCCTCGGAACAAAAGGAGGCTCGACTCCAGATGGCGACTCCCTCTAAGTGGGTGGATTCCCCGATGCGCCCCGAACACACGGGCATGAAACGCGACCCCCGAAGAAAGGGGGTCGACGAATATGTACCGAATATGTAAAGCATCAATGAAGCAAGAAATAGACAAGCACGACAGTAAACAAGTTTAGGCTACCTGACATGAGTATAATATTTAAGTAAAATATTAAGTAAAAATAGTCCCTTCGGACGGCCGCTTCCGGCCTAATAATAATAATAATAGCAATAATAATAATAATAATAATAATAATAATAATAATAATAATAATAATAATAATAATAATAATCCCCTTCGGGCATACCGGTCCAACATACGTCTATCCTGGCCCCATCGGACATGCTGGCCCCGATATAAATGATGGCCCCTTCGGGCATGCCGGTCCAACATACGTCTATCCTGGCCCCATCGGACATGCTGGCCCCGACATTAATCCTAGCCCCATCGGGCATAGGCATGCCACTCGTGACATACGGCTACCCTGGCCCCATCGGGCATGCCACTCGTGACATAGTACTAATCCCTGGCCCCTTCGGGCGTAATAATAATAATAATAAAAATTTATCGCACCCCCTTCGGAGTGGTTTTGGAAAGTTTTATCAAAATATCACACTCCCATCGGAGTGGTTTTGAAAAGTTGTATTAAAATATCTCACCCCCATCGGAGTGGTTTTGAAAAGTTTTATTTAAAATATCTCACTCCCATCGGAGTGGTTTTAAAAAAGTCTTAAATAATAGAATACACTTAATGAGGTCATTTATAAAAGTTTCAAGGCAGTTCGGTCACATTTCTGCAAGTTATAGATGTTTGAGCATTCTCCCAACAAAATGTAAGGATTCTAGTTCAATCGCACTGAATGAATAGTGCTCACTTTCAGGATCGAATTTCCATGAGCAGAATAACCCTCGAGGCTCGAATTCAAGCCTAGTATACCTAGGACATGCCAAAAGAAGGAGAGGATAGCTTCACATACCTTACGGGTGTCTTATGTTCTCTTAAACTCAAGTTCCGTTTCGTCCGGAATCCGCAAATGGTCACCTTTACCGTTACTATTCATGAGAGTTAGCATTTCAATAACAAGTTCATACTTGACTACCGAAATTTCGGCAAAGACCTCCCCTAAATATCTAACATCCCCGAGGATTAAACTCGGCTTAAAAGGCAACAACCAATCCAACAACAACATCAACAACACCAATGAACACTACCAAACACATATTAACATAAATAGTCTTTCTTTCAACATACTACATCAACTTCCATTCTAACTTCATATGTCTCATCCGATATCGACGTTTTCACATTTCTCTACTAATTCAAGACCATTCAAACACATTTCAACACATTTCACATTATTCTACCAAATATGCAAAAATTCCACCAAACCATAATTCACTCAAAACTTCCGGTTCCCAACGTAAATATTCATAACATGATTCCATCTTCTAATTTCATCATCCATAATCATAATTCATACCTCATACCATTACTTCCATAATTAAATAGAAACCATATAAAATCATAAAATTTTCCATAACAACATACATGCCAACTTCAACACCAAATTGGCTCATTAACCTTTCTTTTCATCACAACATCCCAACAACACAATTAACAAGCAAAATAAAATCAAATCTACTTCTCCTCCACCTCAAGTGGCTCACGGCCACATGCATATTCCACACACACACACGCCATGCACACACACGTCACACTTTCATAATTCCCGTCTAATTCTAATCATCATAATATATAAATTCATTTCATAACATGAAATATAAGAATTTTACCTTTTTCTTAAAATTTCAACTTTCCGCAAACGGCGTTCTTTCTCCAAACCAACTATACCACGTCGTAGAGCACCTCAAGCTTGTTAAGAATCCAACAAGAGATGAATTTTTGAACCAAGGATTAAGGCAAGAAAATTTTCTCCTCTTTTTTTCTTTTTTTTTTTCTTGGAGCCGATTGTCTCCTTCTTTTGTTTCTTGATTTTTCTTTGTTTTTCTCTTGAAGTTTCATGAACCACTCCACCTTATAAATATTTAACACATGGGAAAATTAATTAAACCCATGGGCCTTGGCCACCATGGCCGGCCAACCCCCTAATTTTGGGCCCAAATTTTCTTTTCATGAATTGGGCCCAATAAGCTAGAATCCTTATTTCAAAATTTGCGAAACAAATTTTCAAAATTCCAATTTTACCCTTAGGCCTTCTCCGGTGTTTTCGCATTCAAGCTTCCATAACCTGGTTCACACATGCTAAGAAAAATCCAAATATGGCCTTATTTCTTACAAGCAAAAATTATTCCAAACTTTCCAAATGTGCAAAAATGCCGGATATAACATCCTCCCCCCCTTTAAAACATTCGTCCTCGAATGTTAAATTAGCCTTATAGGTCATACACGTACTTTGGGGGAAGGTCCTTTAAGTAGACAGCACGTATAAATCATCCATAAATTAAAACAGTCGACTGCAGAATTTAGATTACCTGGTGGTGCATCCTGCGGTGCCTCGGGACCTGGTCTCCCACCTAATGCAAAAATACGGTGTGGCCCTGTGCTGGAACTGGATGCTCTACCTCCACCCCTGCCTCGACCGGACGAAGTCTGAGGTCCTGTCTCGGGGGCTCTTACCGAGGGTGACGACGCTGCTGCCGAATTCCCAGGGACAGTATGGCCCACTCCTTGTGGACACTCTCTAGCATAGTGCGTCGGATCACCACAAGTGTAACACACACCCCGTCGACACTGTCCTACGTGGCGCCTCCCACAATTCGCACATCGAGGAGGGGGCATCGCCTCTTGCCCCGACCACGCCTGCTGCTGAGACCCTGACGCATGGGAAGAACTCTGTCCCTGCCGGGGAAATGTCTCTCTACCCCGCTGAGGTCCACGGAACTGTGAAGGTGCACTATACTGGGGTCTGCTCTCACTCGTGGAACCCTTACCCCGACCATCTGTCCTGGCCCTCTTGGGCTGGCTGCCACTCGGCTCTGAAGTAGCCTCTCGCTGGCGCTTGCGATCCTCTGCCCCCTGAGCATAAGCTTGGATACGAGCTATATCTATACCCGGCTGCATTGCCACTGGCATACACATCTCCTGCAACTCTGAGTCCAATCCCGCTACATACCGGTGAACTCTATCCTCCATTTCCTGCACGATAGTAGGGGCATATCTAGCTAAGGAGTCGAACTCCACGCTATACTCCCTAACCGTCATACCACCCTGTCGCAAATTAAGGAATCTGTCAACCTTTGCTCGTCTCAACTCGGGTGGCATATAGTGACGTAAGAAGGCATCTGAGAATTCCTGCCACGTCGGCGGAGGGGCGTCACTGCCTCTCGACAATCTCCATGACTGGTACCAGTTAATCGCTATGCCCTGTAACCTGTAGGCAGCTAGCTCGACGTACTCTGTAGCTGACGCCTTCATTATATTCAGAGTACGCTGCATACCGTCTATAAACTCCTGAGGATCAGCATTAGGGTCCGTGCCCTTAAACTCTGGGGGACTTAATGTAAGAAAATCCCGTGCCCTGGCGCTAGCAGTCCTATCTGGATACTCGTGACCCCTATTCTGTTGCCCAGCCTGAATAGCAAGCATTTGCGTCAACAAACGTATAGCATCTTTCATTTCACTAATCTCCTGACGCTGGGCATCTGACTGAGAGGCTGGAGATGCTGGTGCTGGGACTGGAGCTGGGGCTGGATCAGGTGCCCCTCTTAGCTCCTCTGGAGACGGGGATGCGGGAGGACTCTGGGACCGAATGCGTATCCCAGCATGGGTCCGCGCTCTAGTAGACCTGGGGGCCTGGCTAGCTGCATCGTCCCCAACTGCTTTGCCCTTCTGGGCTGCCGTCGCTTTACCTTTCTTAGGCATCACTGAAAGCACACAAGGTCAGCGAATTAGGGACTTTATATATAACACGGCTCTATACGCACGATCTACTCCATGAAAGAAAGAGTGACACCCTATCAATGTCTCGTAGCCTCCTGTTTATAGATGTGGTGCACAACACACCGATAAACAAGACTCTACTAGACACAGTCTGCGAACACGCCGAGGACTAACCTGCTTTGATACCACTTTGTCACACCCCAATCCTCATCAGGGCGTGACGGGCACCCGACTCTCGTCAGAGTCGAGCGAACCCTTAAACGTCGACTCTAAATTTTTTTTTCTTTTTAAATTATAAAATGGAATACTAAAATTTACATACAGCTCAAAATATCTCAAAACATAATGTATACATATACACGACGTAGAATAAGGCGAGCCAAAAGGGCCTCCGCCATTTCTGTACACAAAATAACGGCCGACAAGGCCAAACAGTAACCCTGACTCCCACACTGTTCGCAGACTTCTAAAGAGTATGACCTGCAAATATATATACACAGAAATATACCAAAATAAAAACAGCTCTCGAACAAAAGGAGGTGTTCGACTCCCGAAGGGCGACTCCCCTAAGTGGCCGGATTCCCCGATGCGCCCACGAACCCGGCGGGCATGAAACGCAGCCCCGAAGAAAGGGGTCGGTACGGAATATGTCTTGAATATGTAAAGCATCAATGAAGCAAGAAATAGACAAGCACGACAAGTAAACAAGTTTAGGCTACACGACATGAGTATAATATTTAAGTAAAATATTAAGTAAAAATAGTCCCTTCGGACGGCCGCTAATCCGGCCTAATAATAATAATAATAAATAATAATAATAATAATAATAATAATAATAATAATAATAATAATAATAATAATAATAATAATAATAATAATCCCCTTCGGGCATACCGGTCCAACATACGTCTATCCCGGCCCCATCGGACATGCGGCCCCGATATAAATGATGGCCCCGCGGCATGCCGGTCCAACATACGTCTATCCTGGCCCCATCGGACATGCTGGCCCCGACATTAATCCTAGCCCCATCGGGCATAGGCATGCCACTCGTGACATACGGCTACCCTGGCCCCATCGGGCATGCCACTCGTGACATAGTACTAATCCTAGCCCCTTCGGGCGTAATAATAATAATAATAATAAA
Organism: Lycium ferocissimum; assembly: GCF_029784015.1. Classification (NCBI taxonomy): domain Eukaryota; kingdom Viridiplantae; phylum Streptophyta; class Magnoliopsida; order Solanales; family Solanaceae; genus Lycium; species Lycium ferocissimum. The sequence continues at coordinate 3,758 of NW_026719172.1, read as the reverse complement.
ATTTCGCACCCCCTTCGGAGTGGTTTTGGAAAGTTTTATCAAAATATCACACTCCCATCGGAGTGGTTTTGAAAAGTTGTATTAAAATATCTCACCCCCATCGGAGTGGTTTTGAAAAGTTTTATTTAAAATATCTCACTCCCATCGGAGTGGTTTTAAAAAGTCTTAAATAATAGAATACTGCTTAATGAGGTCATTTATAAAAGTTTCAAGGCAGTTCGGTCACATTTCTGCAAGTTATAGATGTTTGAGCATTCTCCCAACAAAATGTAAGGATTCTAGTTCAATCGCACTGAATGAATAGTGCTCACTTTCAGGATCGAATTTCCATGAGCAGAATAACCCTCGAGGCTCGAATTCAAGCCTAGTATACCTAGGACATGCCAAAAGAAGGAGAGGGATAGCTTCACATACCTTACGGGTGTCTTATGCTCTCTTAAACTCAAGTTCCGTTTCGTCCAGAATCTGCAAATGGTCACCTTTACCACTTACTATTCATGAGAGTTAGCATTTCAATAACAAGTTCATACTTGACTACCGAAATTTCGGCAAAGACCTCCCCTAAATATCTAACATCCCCGAGGATTAAACTCGGCTTAAAAGGCAACAACCAATCCAACAACAACATCAACAACACCAATGAACACTACAAAACACATATTAACATAAATAGTCTTTCTTTCAACATACTACATCAACTTCCATTCTAACTTCATACGTCTCATCCGATATCGACGTTTTCACATTTCTCTACTAATTCAAGACCATTCAAACACATTTCAACACATTTCACATTATTCTACCAAATATGCAAAAATTCCACCAAACCATAATTCACTCAAAACTTCCGGTTCTCAACGTAAATATTCATAACATGATTCCATCTTCTAATTTCATCATCCATAATCATAATTCATACCTCATACCATTACTTCCATAATTAAATAGAAACCATATAAAATCATAAAATTTTCCATAACAACATACATGCCAACTTCAACACCAAATTGGCTCATTAACCTTTCTTTTCATCACAACATCCCAACAACACAATTAACAAGCAAAATAAAATCAAATCTACTTCTCCTCCACCTCAAGTGGCTCACGGCCACATGCATATTCCACACACACACACGCCATGCACACACACGTCACACTTTCATAATTCCCGTCTAATTCTAATCATCATAATATATAAATTCATTTCATAACATGAAATATAAGAATTTTACCTTTTTCTTAAAATTTCAACTTTCCGCAAACGGCGTTCTTTCTCCAAACCAACTATACCACGTCGTAGAGCACCTCAAGCTTGTTAAGAATCCAACAAGAGATGAATTTTTGAACCAAGGATTAAGGCAAGAAAATTTTCTCCTCTTTTTTTCTTTTTTTTTTCTTGGAGCCGATTGTCTCCTTCTTTTGTTTCTTGATTTTTCTTTGTTTTTCTCTTGAAGTTTCATGAACCACTCCACCTTATAAATATTTAACACATGGGAAAATTAATTAAACCCATGGGCCTTGGCCACCATGGCCGGCCAACCCCTAATTTTGGGCCCAAATTTTCTTTTCATGAATTGGGCCCAATAAGCTAGAATCCTTATTTCAAAATTTGCGAAACAAATTTTCAAAATTCCAATTTTACCCTTAGGCCTTCTCCGGTGTTTTCGCATTCAAGCTTCCATAACCGGTTCACACATGCTAAGAAAAATCCAAATATGGCCTTATTTCTTACAAGCAAAAATTATTCCAAACTTTCCAAATGTGCAAAAATGCCGGATATAACATAAATCACCACGTGGGTACGTGGAGTCTGGTACCTCGCCGGACCAGCAGAGCCCCCATACCTTGCCAGGGTATGAGGTGGTATCGTGCCTGATGGATCCATTCAGTGTAAAATTAAGGTATCGTCTTATCCGGGCGGAGCGATCCTTGTCCTACGGTGGCTACGTAGTTTCAGGCTATCTGAGCCTTCTCGGTAATTTGTGCAACTCCCAAAACATTAACATAATATAGTTGGCTAAGAAGCCCATGATTTTCGTGAATTAACTTGTACTTGTCTTGTAATCATGATTTCACGAAATAACTTGTAAACATGGTTTCATGAAATAACTTGTAAATATGGTTTCATAATATAACTTGTATTTAGCATGTATGTATCTTGAGTCATGGTATGGACATAGTTATAAAGTACAATTGCATGAAAACTTGTAGACATATAGGATATTCATGAAATAAGCATTTTTATTCAAAAACATGCATGCAAGAACCCATGGAATACAAGATATGGGTTTTTCATAGATTACGGACGGATTCTTGATAATCATAAAGAAATATTAAGAACACAACGATGGAATTATAACAATTCATACATAATATAATCATGGACATGGACCTAGGGTTATCATGAGCATGGTATTGAAACCTAGTTTTTGTATTGAAACCCTAGTTTTGTATTGAAATCATAATTTTATGGATTTTGGCGTGGGGAAGAACAATGATGTTCCCGCACGTAGATAGTAACTCTACATACCTTAATTGCTCCAAAACTTGAATTAAAGACTTGAGAGCTTTGAAGAAGATTTCCAAAATCTTGAGTTCTTGAACCTTGAGATGGGTTTCTTGAAAACCCTAGTTTTAGAATGATAATTTCTTGTTTAGATTACAAGGATAGATGTTAGAATTGAGTTGGAATAATTAGAATAGGCTTACCTTGGTGTTCTTGATGAAGGGAGAGGGTAGGAAGTCGTTGCAGGGGCTGAGGGAGTGAAAAATAATGATTAGAGCTGATATGGACGATTATATCTTTAATCTGAAAAATAAATTTTTCGGCCCCGGTTAAATACGCCGTATTTCAAAATACGGGCCGTATTTTGAAATACTGCCGTATTTTGAAATATGGACGGATCGCCTCACATGCTCTCAAAATGGCCATAACCTCGTACACGTATGTCCGTTTGACCCCGTAAGATACCGTTGGAAAGGGATTTCAATGCTCTACAACTTTCATCAAGGAAGTTTTCTCAAATTCCAAACACATTTTGTGGTACGGGCCGTAAAGTGAGAATGGGTCCGTATTTAACCATATGACCTCGAATGTCAAATTCAGGTATCGTTCGAATTCTCCTGGTTTCAGTTTACAAGACCGTTTCATGGGCGTAAATTGGAATACGACCATACCATGGGCGTAAACCACCATATCACAGGCGAACGGAAAAATCTCAATTCTCACATTCTTTATCGATTTTCTAAGTCTCGGATCGTGGTTAAAGCTTAGGCTTCGAAGATATTTTAAAAGGTGTTACAACGGCGTGCGGAACACATCATACTCCCGAATATATATCATAGCGCGCACGAACATAAACTGCCCGGGATCGGTGGACGAGGTGATAACAATGAGCACGAGCGAGTCCGTGAGCATACATATGCATAAAATCATATTCATAAATCATAAAGCAAGTAAGAAGTCCACATGCCAAAGTTTAAACCAATAAGGTATGCTTTTCCAAAATCATTACGGAAGCATAGAAAGGCCGTCGGGCCCCACGGACGGGTGACCCCCCATCCGAGCCCGACTATGGTAGTTAGGGAAAGATAGGTCTTATGAACATACATATTATGTTTGGGGGCGTTCGTACTCGTATGCAAAAGTTACGGACGTTTGAAGTTCGGGACCTCTTTGTAGTCAAAATTTTTTTAAGTCTTTGAAACTCATTTATTGAAAACTTAAGAACATTATATTGAACACAAATGAATCAACC
>NW_026719171.1:0-11881 GCF_029784015.1 Lycium ferocissimum | reverse complement strand
TTTTCTAAATATTCCATGCCAACAAATTCATGAACAACTTGTGTCTCAAAACGAAATCGAAGGTCAAAAGTCTCGACATTGTATCCGGAATGGTTTGTCTCTAACCTATCATAGTCAATGGGATTGTCCCAATGTACGAAAATGCGGGATATAACAAAGATGTTCCAGCGGGATTGGCGAGCTCCATTTTCTCCAGTCCGCCGAGTCGAATTATCATGTTATGGTTTCATGTTCTGGGTTAGAGACTTTGCAGACAGTGTCGTGGGTATAAATATATCGGTTATGTAAGCGGCTATATGGCGACGTATTATTACGCATTTTATTATAAGTTTTATATGTTATAGATTTTACCGATTTGAAAGAGACGAAAAGTATGTTTGCTCTCCGAAAAAAGTTTCATTATGTATTTATGTTATGGCTAAAGGCCCGTAATGGTTACGAGTGTTACTAGAGTCAGTGGGTTCGCTCGGCCCTAGGTAAGGGTCGGGTGCCCATCATACCCTCTCGGATTAAGGGTGTGACATTTATGGTGTGAAGTGCACCACATTTATAAACAGGAGGCTACGGGGCATCTAGGGTGGTTACTCTTCTTTCACATCTGAGATTGTGCCATAGAGCCAAGTCATAGGAAATGAGATTCCTTACCCGACTTTTTGATTGCGACGGAAAGAAGAATGACATCGACAGAAGAAAGTAATTGATGATATTGGAAGTTACTAAGCACGCAGGTAAGCAAAGGTATGAAAGATATATGTTGGGAAAGATACTGAAGTATGATCGAAATGTAAAGCTGAAGATTAAAAGGGAAAGTGAACAAGAAAGTGTAACAGGTGCAGTTTTAAATTTGGGCATACAAGGTATGTTCATTATTTTAAAATGCTTGTTGATGTTGGGAGCCCGCGAGCCGTGATATGATATGATCCGTATATATGTATGTTGGCCCGTGAGGCATTGTTATTTCGCGTGCAAGTTTTGAGATAGTAAGAAATATAGAGGAAACTCTGCCGAAATTTTTTCAGAAATAAAAAGAGAATGAGATATGGGTTTGTAATATGACTTGAAAGGTCGTGCCGATGGAAATAGTGAGATTAAGACAAGAGTACAGAGGAAAAGGATCGTGATGTATATGAATGTAGTGGTAAGACAGCTTGTGAGATATTAAGGATAAAGTTGAACAGAAAGGGTAAAAGGTTAAGAAGTGTTTACATGAGAGATCGAATACGAACGGGACAATGTGAATATAATGAAGATTGTTGTGAAAATAAGTAAAGCCCAGTGAGCAAGTGGCCAAAGCTATGATGTGATCTATGTAGTTAGAATATAAAGGCAAGTGTGAAATGGAAAAGCGAGCTATAGAATGATTAAGGAAGGCATTAATTGGACAGGGTAACGAAGTTCGAGTGGAAAAGAAATATGATTGGTAGATGAGAGTACATGCTAGGGTAATAAAGGAAACCCCTCCGAGATCCTTATAAGACCTTATGAGGCTAGTCTAACATTCGAGGACGAATGTTCTAAAGGGGGAAGGATGTTATATCCCGCATTTTGTACGTTGGAATATTTTAAGTTGATTGCGGAAAGTTAATGACAAGGCTATTTTTCGACTTTGTTTTAAGGTACAAGTTGTTTATGATTTTATTGGATAGAAGTATTGAGGAAAACTAAGGGCTAAAAGTTGGAAAAATTATTTCATGAAATCAATAACACAGGTTCGCGACATATCTTTTAGAGTCTGAATAGTACGCTCGGTCTATCTGTCAGTCTGAGGGCGACATACTATATCGAGAGTCACTTGCGGTTCAATGGTCAACGTCATTAGTCCTTACATCCTTGTCATCATTTACCTTTACATTCCGAGTGCTCACTCAACATGACTTTGTTGCTAGTGGGTATAATGGCTATGTCCCTTAAACTATTCCTCCTAGGTCCTTCCCAGGACTACTTCCATTGATCCAAAGTATGTATACACGAAATGGTTCTGCACCCTTCGCTACCCTTCACAGTACAACTACACTTATGGCAACTCATAATTCGAGTTCAAACTAAGTCCTCGGCTCCGGCCATAACTATTCCTTTAGCCTTCTATCCCTCAAATCTTACAATACAACCCAAAAGCATAGGCTACAGAAATTCTTACTCCCTTACGATTCTCTCACAACACAAGTATACGTGTCTTCGACTTCCTTGTATCGGCGATCGTTTGAACTCTAGCTCCAAGCTAATAAATTTTCCCTTCTGGAGCATAAGAACGTCATAGTCCCTTTCAAGTCCAATATGTTCTTCCCCCCTTTATTAAGGAGGTCCTAATACATCAATAGTTTTTTTGATATCCATCGTCGTGGTCACTATTCTTTCGTCCCACTTGTCGAAGTCTGTTCTTCAACCCCACACATTCCTCTTTTGTTCTATACTACCACACTCTATCCCTCTCACACGCCTACCCTCAAATTTTTATCCAAACAGTGTCGTGATTCGTCCGTCGTCTCTCTTGGAGGCTTTACTTTTTCATGTTTCTTACTTTTTCGCTTTTTTCGATATTTTGGTCACCTTTACCTTCCATCTACTCACTTTCTTTCTTTTCCAAATATCATTGTATTAGAACTTCCCGAACTTAACCTGTAGTGAAAACAGCATCAACTCGCCTCATAACATTTGTGCCATTTTATTTTCTTTCACTTGAACTTCATTACCCTGTCCGATTAATGCCTTCCAATATGTCACAACGTCGATTACTGGGGTGTACATACCCGTTGATATAGTCGTGTATGGGATGTCATATACATACGTATACATAATTGCTACCATCTTACTTACAAAATATTTCCAAACGCTATTCAACTCACCCTGATTCTAAAGCTGTAATGCGCCTTCTTTCTTTTCACTGGTTCAGTCTGCCTCGTCCTATGTGGCCTCTTAAGGTTTCTGCTCACTCCGCATACTCTAACTCCCCTTAGGCTACTCTAGCTTCTCATTTGCCTCTCCTGTGTCTAAATTTATAAGACTTTCAGAACACTTCCCAGGGGGTCACCCATCCTGAAATTTCTCCTATTCCAGCACGCTTAACTTTGGAGCTCTGATGAAATATGATGCTCTAATACTAGTATGATCGCGTCCATCTCACCGCATGACCTTCATCACCTAATCTGGAGTAAATTGAAGTCTTAGCAGTTTTCAAACGTCCTCATAACACATCTCCCGCCAAGTTAGAAAGGGTCTCTTACTCCAATCGATACTTATCCAATACTTGTAGTCGCTCCAAATTCTCAGTTAGGTGGCACTTACATTCCAACGATAAGTATCCAAAGTTCTCTTGAAGTAGTATTTTTACCTCAACCTACCTCATTTGTTTCCTTAAGCCTACCGTCTTTGTCGCTTAAAGATCCCATTATTTTTTAGGCGAAGTCTTGAGCACGTAGTACCCCTTTATGCTTTATACCTTTTTACCCTTACTGTGTGCCCAACATAGGCTTCTAACTTACTAAAAAACACACCAAGTTCGTCTCACTAATAGCCTTATCTTATCACCATGTCGTCGTACTACACTTTTAAATTCACAACTGTGTATTCCCTTTTCGTTCCATATTCGTACTCATTTAATTACGTCTATCTTGGGTGCTTCCTTTAGCATCCCCTTACCATATTTTTTTCCAGTCTATGTCCATCCTTCTTTTCTGCGCACGAGGAATTCTATAATACCTCTATGTCCTTCGAAAAATATTACTCCTACATAATCCCTTTCTCGTTTTCAAATCACATTCTGTTCATCCCTATTTATTCTCATTATACCAGTCATTTCCTAGCACTCATTCTACCTCGTTGCTCATCTTTCTATGGCTTGGTCTTTCACTCCGCCACTGATATTACTCGTGTTCTTGGCTATACATGTCATAATCTATTACTGCACTGTTATCTCACCCACTTTTCTTTTCGTCTCTTGTTTCCAATTAACCCCTTCTTTTTTTGTGCTCGATGTCATTGTCGTTATCTCATAATCTTTATTCTGAACTTTCCCTATAGAAGAACTTCATAAATTCCTCTCTTTTTTTTTTTTTTTTCAATAGCTCACCTTTATACTTTAGTCACATAGATCACGTCATATCTTTTAGCCGCTTCTCGCTAGGCTTCGCTCATTTTCATAACAATCCTTATTATATTCACATAATATCCTGTTCGTAATCAATCTTATAGTGGCACATTTCTTAACCTTTTTGCCCTTTCTGGTCAATCTTATCCTTAATATCTCACAAGCTGTCTTACCGACACATTCATGTCCATCACAATTCTTTTTCCTCTGTGCTCTTGTCTCAATCATACTATCATTTCTTCCAGCTATAAACTCGTCATAATTTATCCCTGCTTATCAATTCAATTGGTACCTTAATATAATGCTCTATCAAGATTTACCAACCCCTTCTAAGTCATCTCTTAATATCACAAGCCCTTTTCAAATTCTTTTCATCATATCGGTATCGACCTCCTAATTACTATTATCATCAATTCAACAATTAACTTATTTCTCGAGGTCAGCCGTACTTGCAACTTAGTCAAATCCTATCCTTACTATTGACACGACCTTTCAAGGCATATCACAAACCCATATCTCATTCTCTTTTTATTTCTTGGAAAATTTCGGCAGAGTTTCCTCTACATTTCTTACTGTCTCAAAACCTGCACGCAGGAAATACCAACAACGCCTCACGTGGCCAACATATATACATATATATATCATATCATATCACAGCACGCACACGGGCTCCCAATATCAACAACAAGTATGAAAATGATGGACTTACCTCATATGTCCAACTCGAACTGCACCTGATACCTTTGCCTGTCCCCTTTTTTTTCCTTCCAATTTTTAACTTTACATTTCAATCGTACCTCAATACCTTACCTAACATATATCTTTCATGTCTTTACTTACCTGCGCGCTTTGTAACTTCCAATATCGTCAATCATTTTCTTCTGTCGATGTCGTCCTTCCGCTGAAATCAAAAGTTAGTACGAGGAATCTCATTTCCTATGACTTGGCTCTATCGCACGATCTAAGACAAAAAAGGGTCACCGATTCCTAAATGCCCCGCAACCTCCCGTTTATAAGCGTGGCCGGCTTCACACCATAAACAAGACTCTGCCGGACACGGTCTATAGACAATCCGAGGACGAAATGCTCTGACACCACTTCTGTCATGACCTAACCCCGTAGGCCGCGACTAGTGCCCGAGCTGGGCATCCAAACACACCTGTTATCCATAATCAGCGTACAAACAGCTTATACATATACAAAGATCAGACGTCAGACCATAGCTAGCATAACCAGATTCTGTACATACAATCGAGAGGAAATGACATGGGAAGCGGAAGAAATCATGAGATCCAAATATCCGCACTTATTTCAGCCCCCAGAAGAGGGCCAAGATGAGACGTCAAGATCATAAGGTATGTATGCTTTCCTTTTATGTATTTGGGTCGTGTGTGGCCAAATTATATTGCTATTATGTTGTGGCCCTGTGAGGCATTGTTATTATGGGTTGTTGTGATAGGATGGTAGTGCCATATTATAGGGAAAACTCTGGCGAAATTTTCATAGAATTCCCGAGTGCTTAACATTCGAGGACGAATGTTCTTAAGGGGGGAAGAATGTTACACCTCGAAATTTTTTTCGTTGATGCACAGTGAATAGGCTAATGAAGAGCACGAAGTATATGATGTTTAAATAAGTAAGAAGTAGCATTTGATGGTTCTAAATAAGATTTTAAAGGCATTCAATGTTAGACGAGAAAGTGCCAAGAGAAGGCAATGTATACGATAAGTATCGGAAAGGATTTATGAGTAGCAAGTTGATGACAACTTAATGATGTGTTGGGGAAGAGTTATAACACCCCTTAGATTGTTAATGAAGTGATAAACAAGTGCTAAGAAGGTTCCATAAGGATTGGAGATCAAACGAGGCGACGGGAACAACTTTGGTGGAACTGTGAGTTCCACGACCATGTTCCACGAACAGCACCATGATCCACGGACCGTGGATGGGTCCGTGGAACTGCCAGCAGAGAAGGTGGCTGGCTAGTCGTGAACCACGAACAGTTTCACGGGCAGCATTATGTTCCACGGATCGTGGAACAGTCCGTGGAAGTCCCAACGGGCTGAAATGTTCTAAGTCTTTAAATGTGATTCCAACTTCATTATTTCATTTCCAACACTTCTCCACATCTCTCTAAAGCCTCTAGAGCATGACATATATTTCATGAACAAGAATCCAAGGGAAATCAAAGGTTCTTATCATCAAACCAAGTGAATTAAAGTGAGAAAACTCATTAAAGTTCATCAAAAGCAAGGAATTCAAGTGAAGGAAAAACTAGGGTTTTGCTCAAGTGAGGTATATGCAACCAAGGTTCAATCCTATACCATCTAAGGTAAGTTTTATGATGTTTCCATGTTATTTAAGGTATTTGAAAGTTGAAGCACTTGGATTGCAAAAGGATATAAGAAATGGGTCATGAATGTGAAATAGTATCACTTTTGAGTAAATGTTTGGAATGAGTTATTGTTACACCTTGGGAAATCCCCCGTTAGCGTACAGTGAATAGGCCATCGAGGGGTATAATGTATATGATGTTTTGACGAGAAAGAAATAGTCTTAATGGTTCTAATTAGGATTTCCAAAGACATTCGAGGTAAGAAGAGAAAGTTGTTGAGGAAAGCGAATCACATGTTGTGTATCGGATAAGAATTTCGAGTATTGAGTTGACAACGTCCTAATGATACCTTGAGAAAGAGTTATAAAGTCCCTTAGAATGGTAATGAAGTGTTGAACAAGTGTTAAGAAGGTTCCATAAGGATCGGAGATCAAACGAGTCGACGAGAACAAGTCTCAAAAATCGGGCAAACATACGGCCGGACATACCGGCCGTATAAAATGTATGGACCGTATGTCCAACCGTAGATCCAGCCCAAGCATACCATGTTTCACCGGACCAGATCTACGGCCAAACATACGGCCAGTATAAAACATACGGACCGTACATTGGTCCGTAGATCTTGGTCGGGACAGATTTGGGATTAATATAAGGGAACTCTCTCATTTCATTTTCATTTCAACTTTACTCCTCCACAACTCAAGAGATCCCTAGAACCTTCCATACACTTCAACCACAAGAAAATAAGGGAAATCAAAGATCAACAACAAGAATTGAAGAGAATCAAGTGCATGAAATCCATTAAAAGCCATTCAAACCAAGAAATCCCAAGAGAGATGAAGTAGGGTTTTGGAGCAAGAGGTGTATTACCATTCAAGGCTTATTCCTCCATCATCCAAGGTGAGTTTCATGACCTTTCCATGATGTTTGAGGTATTGATAAGTTGAAACACTTGGATTATAGAAGAATATAGAAAATGGGTCATAAATGGGTGAATAGTGCCAATGTGAGTAGTAGTTGAAATGAATCATGAAAATTGATATGTTGAGATTATAAATACATTATAAATGACATTTAGAACATGGAATAAGTATTGTATATGAAAGAACGCGATAATGGACTTTGGTCATGAATATAGAGAATTGGAGCGAAATTGTGAAATGTGGGCAATGTAATCAAATGATGTTTATTGTTTATGATATTGTGATTGTTGTTATGAATGTTGGGAGTTGATATGGAATATGGAGGAAAGTAGTATAAACAAAGGAAATGCTGCTCAATTTTTTCTCTAGCTTTAGTAAGCTCGTTCCTATAATTGTATAGCTAATGTCGATACGAATTCCCTTGAAGGTATAAATGAGTGCATTAAAGGAGAACGAGCAAACGATAGAATAGTTAAACGACAAAGGTATGTAAGGCTCAACCTTTCTTCCTAAGGCATGAATCCTATGTATGATCTTCCTCCTTCTTCATGACATTTCTATATTCCAAAAGACTAAGAGCCTACGTTCATGAATACTCATATAAGATAAGAAATATGCTAAGAGCACGATGATGAAAATGCTAAGTTCAAGCCTAAGGATTCTAGTGATTACGATATGATGTATCTACAAAGTTAATGATGTTGACTATGATTCATTGATGTTCTCTTCATGTACACTCACCTTAAAACGGTAGTCCCTTCAAGGTGAGATATAACGACTATGATTACTCCATATGCAATCGGGGGTCCACGACCTTATGTCACCCCGACATAACTATAGTTGTCCTCAAAGTTCTAATGTATGTGTTGACGATAAATGTGTAATGATGCTAAGTTATGTTAAGGCCATGATATGTCTATGAAATGAAGAATAAAGATAAAATATATGATATATACAATGATATGATTCCACCGAGCCTAAATGGCCGGGCATGTCACCCGCGAAGGCGGGTCGGTTATATTTACACCGAGCACAGTAGGCCGGGCATGACACCACTAGTGGGCTGCACATGATGGTTACCCGGACGCGGGTTAACGACATGATGATATATGATTGGCATGATGATGCAGATATAGTATGATGATGTATATGTGATACGATAAAGCATACGCTATGATAATGCACACGATACGCTTATGTATAATGTATGTATATGAAATGTATCTATACTTAAAAGAGTACCCAGGTTGTATCCTCATCTCATGACTTATGATGTCCTTATTATGTTTACTTCATTCCTGCCTTACATACTCAGCACAATGTTCATACTGACGTCCGTTTTCTTTGGACGCTATGTTCATGCCCAGTGTTGGTGGAGACTGGTGCGTATCCATAGGGGCTTAGCGGATTTGTGAGCACTCCATTTTCCGGAGGTGCCATTGATTATTCTTTTGGTACATATGTGTATATACTTTGGGCACGACGGGGTCCTGTCCCATCCATATGTCTAGTCCTCTAGTAGAGGCTCGTAGATACGCATAGGTGGGTAGTATGGTCCCATAGTCTTCATGTATATGTATGTGTATATATATATTTTTGATAGCCGAAGGGCTTATGTTATTAAAAGTAAATATGTTTCAAATGAATGATAGTCTTCCATGATCATGAATATATATTATGAATGAGAGCAGGTAAGTAACAGAATGAGCGGTGTTCGGTGGTTAGCTCCGGATACCCATCATGGCCCGTAGTTCGGGTCGTGACAGTTATGATTCTTGATACGTTATGAATATAATCATGTTATAAATGATGTTGAGAACATGGAATAGACCTCGAATATGAATGAGCGTAATTATGTGATACGACCATGAATATGGATGAATTGGAGTGAATGGTGAAATATAACAAAATAATGTAGTTAACTAAAGGCTATTGTGATGATATTGTGAATGTTATTATTGATTTTTGGGAGTTGATATATGATATGGAGGAAGTTGTATAAATAAAGGAGATGCTGTCCGATTCTTTTTAGAATTAGTCATGAATGCTAAGCTATCCATTATCTAATATGAGTATGCACTTCAATGAAGGTAGAACGTGAGCCTTGAAGAAGAACTTACAAGTGATAGAATAGTTGCACGGAAAGGTATGTAAGGCTAACCCTCCTTTCATAAGGCATGGTTCTTTGGCCAAATGTTTATCCTTCTACGAGTCTACGATATTCTCCAATGATCCCATCTCTAGAAGATACTAAGCTTATGATGCTCAAATGATAAGATTGTACTAAGTTCCTTATACGATGAGTAATTCTCTAAAGATAGAATGTAATGAATGACGATAGTAAAAAGGGTAAAGATAAATATGAGCTTATACGTATGTGTGCCCATGAGAGGCTATTGTGAACCCCGAGCTTATATGGACAGGTAGAGTATAGTGAATATGTATATATGTATATCTATATGACGATGCGCGCGCACTAGGTTAAGTACGAACAACCACGATGTTATATCCCGTATTTCGTACGTCGGGATAATCCAAGTCAACCTTGACAAGTTAAGGACAAGACTATCCCGAGAGACTTTTGTTTGTCTTAAAGGCTTAAGTTGTGTATGATTTTGTTGGTGTGAAAATATTAAGGAAACACTTGGAGGCAAAATTCCATTTTTAGTAAGTGTGCTATTTTTGGAAAGTTGGAATTTTTTTTTTAAAAAAATAGAGATATGTGACCATGTGGCCGGCCACCTTGGGGGTGGGCCATGGCCACATGGATGGTGAATGTGTAATATTTAAAAGATGACTTAGTCATCTTGTTCAGCAATTTTCATTCTAGAAAAATCAAGAAAAAACTTGGAGGAGAAAGAAAGAGCTATTCGGCCAAGCTCTTGGAAATTCAAGATCAATTTTAAGCCATCAAAAAAAAAAAAATTCTTCAAGCAAACTTGCTAATTCAAGGGTGCTCATAACGTGAGTTGTTGTTTCAAGCATTAGATTGCTCGTTTTCTCTATCTCCCAACTTTAGGCAAGTGAGAAGTTGAAGAAGAAAGGTGAGTTCTAATCTTGTTTTATGTGTTATGAGTGGTTCATATGTGTGGTAGTATGCTAAAATGGAAGAAATTCATGATAGAAATCAAGTTGGAGTTGAAGTCGTGTAGGTGGTGTTTGGCCGTGCATATGTATGTTGTGTTGGAAGTAATGGATTAATTCTATTTAGCATGTTTTGATTGTTGTAGAGTGAAAAAAAGAATGAAAATCATCTTTGTGTGTGTCACGACCCAGCCCCGTAGGCCGCGACTGGTGCCCTATTTGGACACCACAAACAGACATACATAACAAATCGTCATATTCTAGCTTAACTCATTTCATATTCATCATTTTAAACAGAAATGCAAACAACATTGTCTTAAGCGGTCGCACGTACCAAAAATATCATATCAAAGTCAAAAGAGGCGGCGGAATGCACATCGCCGGATATAAGTACATATACAAACATACAGGCCGTTTAGGCACTTTTAAATACGATAAGTTGGCGGAATATACGTCGCCGGATACATACACGTATACAGACAAATGGGCCGCTTAGGCCATAGTAGCGAACGGGACCGCAGTAAGACACAGATCGTAACCAAACAAACGCACACATGACCCATTACCCACATATATGACTACAGGCCTCTATAGACCGAAACAGAAACATATGATGGGACAGGGCCCCGCCGTACCCCAAATAATCAAATATACAAAGACATAACCATCGCAGAAGGTAGGTACCAACATATGGGCTCCGGACAAAAGGGCACTCTCGATAGCGAATGTATAGCCTACAGCGGACCCGAACCTCGTACTGCGGGCATGAAAGCCCAAGAAAGGAGGTCGAGTACAAAAGATGTACTGAGTATGTAAAGAATAAACTACAGAAATCCAAACCATAACTGAAGTGAAAGGTACATATAGAGAATACCAGATCAATATATATACCAAACCTGTACTGAAGACATATGTACATAATGCAAACAGAGTTCATGCATAAGGCTCAGGAACGTGGTCACCACTCCAACGCTGGTGCCACACACAGCATACTCCAGAAGGTTTCAAATCTCCGTACACCCCGAACACAACATATCATATCATCAAACATGTCATATCATCAAACATATCATATCATCAAACATAGCATAAGCCATATCACAGCATAACTCCATAAACGGAACCCGGCCTATGGCGAGGTCTCGGGAATCGTAACACGACAGATCTTGCCCGAATTTATCATAGTGCGCACGATCACAAACCGGCCCGGGAACCGGCGAACGATATCATAGTAATAGGTACGAACAGAGTAGTGCGGAAATCATATATGCATATATACCATTAAATCCCATGACTCGACCAATAAATACACATATATATCTATTAAGTTCAGAAGGTTCAAAATAAGTATCAAGTCTGTCAGAATTAGTATACAAAAGATATGAGCTTTTAAATTTACAAAACTTTCAAAAAATACTTCATTAACCATTTTCTGAAAACTTAGTATCGTTCACA
>NW_026719170.1:0-11525 GCF_029784015.1 Lycium ferocissimum | reverse complement strand
GATGACCCGTGATTCGGCATTTTGCCAAGTCGGGCTTAGATACGCCATTTGTATTTTGAAATATGATGTGTCCCAGACGCCGAGCCCTCGTTCTGTACTATGTATATATGCCACGTTATATGTTATATGTATGTATTCTGGAATTTGATCATTTCGGGAACGGAAAGTCGGGTCAAAACCCAACGGTGGGGCAAAAACCCAACAAGGAAAGCAAATTCCACACCTGTTTAGGCAAATCCCACATTGGTTTGTGCCAATCCCACATCGGGTTAATGTCGCCTCATATGATAAGTTATGATGTTAGGATGTGTCAGCTGCATGTATATGATGATATGGCAACGTGGTTTCTCACTACCGTCGCGTGAGTCGTTATTATCTCTTTCATCGCGTTCCTGCCAGGGCATGTATTCGCAGCACTTCATTGCATTGTTCACCCACCCGTCCTCACTGAGGGCCGAGGCACATTATATTTACCGCCCCGCTAAATGGGCCGGGCACGTTATATGATATGATGGATATTGTGAGGTGGCCAGGATGGCATATGATGATTCCCTTTTTACCGCGTCCCCTCACTGTAGGGGTCGGCACGCTATGTGTACACGCATACGATGATTTTACCCCACCACGCCCCTCATTGAGGTCGGGGCACGTTACATGTATATGACATGATGATTTTACTACCGCGTCCCATTCAGTGGTCAGTACTATATATGTATATGCATCCGATGGTTTTGCCACCACCGCGTCCTCACTTCGTAGGATCGCATGTTATATCTATGTACGTGTAATGGATGATTTTCTCGACCGTTTCTCCCCGACGAGCTGAATACGGAATTGATATGTATAATTTATGGTTCAAAAGCAAGTGTTATGAAGTTCGTTATTGTATTACTTTTCTCGTTCTCTCGTCAAGACGGGTTCGCTTTTACGATATCCCATGCTTTACATACTCGCACATATTTCGCATTTCCTTTCTTCGTGGCTGCATTTCATGTCGCTACAGTACCTTGCATTTAGCAGTGATGTTAGCGTAAGATGTTCCACCGATCGGGCAAGCTCCATTTTTTCCCGTATTTCCGAGTCGCAGCATATGTGTGATATGGTATCTCGAGTTATGTTAGAGACTTCTGCACGATTGTCGGTGTATAAGACGTCATTTTTGTAAGCGGCTGGTGTGTAAGCGTGTATTATTATGCATTATGTTGCGTATTTGTCAGACCTATTTTATTTGATTTGAAAAAGACGAAAGGCATGCTTGTTTGTGGAAAATTTTCATTATGATCTTATGTCATGTTTTGTGGCCCAAAGATGATTATGCGTGAGTATTATGAAAGTCAAAGCGGTTCGGCCGCCCTATGTAAGGGTCGGGTGCCCATCACGCCCTATCGAAAACTGGGGCGTGATGGGGGCATTTAGAGATTCAACAGTAGAGAAGTTAAGCCCGAGGTATATTGGACCAACAGAAGAAAATTGTGTACTAAATACATAGCTTCCGTTAAGGTATTGTAGCGGAACAACAACAAAGGGAAGAGATGAAGAATACATATTCCTACTGCTTCCTATGTCGTCATAATCCAAATTCCTAAGCGGGTTATGTTGATCGTGAAAATCGTATGTGGTAGCCATGTTGGGACTTCCCGAAGTGCTTATAAGACCTCGTAAGGTTAGTTTAACATTCGAGGACGAATGTTCTAGCGGGGGAGGATGTTATATCCCGACCAGGTATCGGGACATTCCGGGCTAACCACGATGTTAAGGCGCACTACTCCGGACGCGAGGTTGAGATTTTTGACCTTCGATTTTGTTTTAATGCATAAGTTGTTTATGAATTTTATTGGTATGGAATATTAAGGGAAATTAGGGGCTAGAAGTTGAAATAAAAATTTTCACAAAAGGCCAAAGCCGCCGTGTGTTAAGGTGGACCCACATGTTGGGATTTTATAAAGAAAATACATGAAGAGATATATGGGTAGTACATGTGAAGTTGAGCAAGTCCGCTAAGAAGGACCCATAAGCTAAAAATGAGTGTAAGCCCTCCAAAAGGACGATTTAAGAAAACGTCTTCTAGTGATCCGACTTCGAAGGGCCAAACCGCAGATTATGAGTTTAGAATTTGGGAACACTCCCGAATGAAAGTTGTAGATAATTGAAATATCTTTTCCAACCATAGGTCATGGGTTCACAGACGACATCTGGATAACGATATATGGACGTTTTAAGGCAGTAGGGGCAACGTGGCCAAAGCCCAACCCGAGCCCAACCGGGTCGTGCCCATTACCCACACCTTAAATGAAATATCAGCCTTTCTCTCATATTTCATACCAAAACACCCAAAAAATTTTGGAGAAAAAGAGAGAGGAGAGCGAGAGAGAAAACTAATTTGACCAAAATTCGCGCCCGAATTCCGAAGCCCATGAAGAGAAAAGTGTCGTACGTCGCGTTGCCTTCAATTTGAGCTAAAAATCAACCAAGAAGAAGAGGTTGGACGTGGTGGCTGCACACTTGAGGTAAGTTTAAGGTTCCTTTTCATTGTTAACAAGTTTATTCAGAGTTTAACGGATTAGAACGGAGGGAATAAAAGGTAGAAATGGATGAAATTCATGAAACTTTGTTGATGTCGAGTTTTGTGTATGGGATGTTTTGTGACAAGGAATGAACTAAATTTTATTTAGTATTTTTTGGTTGTTGTTATATGGATTCTATGATGAGAATGATGGTTTAATGATTCAAATTGAAGTTGTAATCGTTTGTAGGTTGTTGGAGAAGGTAATGTGATTTTATCATAATTTCTTGTATTATTGAGGTTAATGTTGTCAATGTGTAGATTGTTGGTGTGTAGTTTATGAATTTGGAAGAAAGAAATATGTTGTTGTTATCCCTATGGCAATTGGAAGGTTTTGGGTTTGTGGAATGTTGTCGAATTATGTAGAAAAGAGTTATTGACGTTAGAATGCATTTTGAATTGATTGTTGATGTTGTTCGTGTGGTTATTGGTATTGTTGTTGAAGATTTGGCCGAGTTGAATTCTCGGCGTTGTTGAATTTACAGGGGAAATGCTGCCCAAATTTCGTAGATAAAGTGCTAGCTCAGAATTGAATTAGAGTGCCTATGGCTAATGTTTGGTATCTAATGATGTTGTTGTAGATTTGGGAAGCCGAGACTTAAATTCGCATTAGCTTAGGAAGCGGACAAGGTATGTAAAGCTAACCTTTCTTTCTTTTGGCATGTCCTAATTGTAAGTAGGCTATGATACGGTCTCGGGTAACTCCATTCTTAAGATCCGAGCCCGTACACGATTCTTATTTACTTACTTGATGTCGACGTTCTTAATATGGTCAAATTATGGTTCTTAAGTCTTTTTGTATAGTTGGATTTTAAATGTTGCATAAAGGACGTTTTTTTTTAAAAAAAGACTCCGCAACTACGAACGGCCGTAACTTTCATAGACGAGCTCGGATCGCTTCGAAACGTTCGTAGGAGATTCTATAATGAATAATGGTCTCCAACTTTCATAGATGGACTCGATTGGTTTGATACTCGTCCGTGGGCCCCAGACTTTCCCTTGTGTAATACTAACGACTTTTGAAAGGATTTAGCGTGACTAACGTCTTATCCTCGAGCGTCGATTATTTACTTCTCTATCGAGTTTGTAATGACGATTATGCCCTAATTTCCATAAGTTATTTCATATGGTTTGATACGTATCTATGAGTCCTAAAGTTCTGTTATATCTTCGAACGACATTCGGAAGAAACTTGATTTGACTATCGCCTTGGTTCTAAAATGATGGTTCACTTTGATTATTCTATCGAGTCTTTGAAAATGTTTTAAACCGCATATAGTTGCTCACGACTCTGCTCGTGCATATGGTTGTTATCTCTTTCGCCGAGTCCCGGGCCGGTTATGTATCGTGCGCACTATGTTATATTCCGGTGTGATGCTGTGTTACGGTTCACCGAGCTCCTCGTTAGAGGGCCGGGTTCTGATTATATTTGGTGTTATGCTGTGTTATGGCGTTATGATGTGTTATGCTGTGTGACGGGGATACGGAGATATGAAACCTTCTGGTGTGATGCTGTGTTATGGCGCCAACGACGGGCGGGCGACCATATTCTAAGAGCCCCATGCATGATTTATGTTTTAATGAGTAAGCATTTTGGTATTTTGAATATTGTATTTACTTTTACGTATCTCTTGTTCGATTATGATCCTATTTATTATTTTTCACGCTTTGCATACTCGCACATATTCCGTATCGACCCTTTCTTCGGGGGTCGCGTTTCATGCCGCGTGTACAAATACTTATTTGGACGATCCACCACTTAGGATTCCGTTCAGCCGACTTGGCGCCTCCCTTTTCTCGGGAGCCTATGTTTTGGGTGCAGACCCTTCCGATGCATATGTATATACTATATGTCTATTCATGTAGGTACGGCGGGCCCCGTCCCGTCATATGATTTTGTTATGACTCTTGTAGTCCCGTACATATATGTGTGGGTTGTGGTGATCACTGTTCAGTTGTTTTGTGTGATTTGTGATTTGGACGTCCCCCTAGACTATGATAGCCTTACCGGCTTATATGTGATATCATCTGTTGAAAGGTGTGATTATGATCCGTAAATACATTTGTGACAGTCCTTTGGGAGACGTTTCACTTTTTCCGCGTACGTATATGTTATTTGTATACTGTATAAGTTATTCGTATGCTATTTCTGATTAATGGGTGTGTACGGGTGCCCAATTCGGGCACTAGTCGCGGCCTACGGGGTTGGGTCGTGACATAGAGTATGGTAATATGGAACGAAAGAGGAACGAGAAGTAAAAGGAAGAATGATTGGTTGCAAGAACGATTCTAAGAGATTTCCAATTCTTGAAAAATAAGTGCCGCGACGATGGATATCAAAATTTATTATTGGTGTATTAGACCTCCTAATAAAGGGGGAGAACATACTGAACTTGAAAGAGATTTTGGCGTTATCATGTTCCAGAAAAGGGAATCTATTAGTTTGGAGCTAGAAGTCGGAACGATCGCCAATACAAGGAAACCGAAGACACGTGTACCTGTGTCATGAGAGAATCGTAAAGGAGTAAGAATTCTCATAGCCTTATGCTTTCGGGTTGAAGGGTGAGATTCGAGGGATACAGGTTAAAGAAACAATTGTGGCAGAAAGCTAAAGGAAATTGTGGCAAGAGCCCGAAGATTCAATTTAAACTCGAATTACGAGTTGCCATAAGTATAGCAGTGCTGCAAAGGGTAGTGAAGGGGGCAGGACCATTTTGTGTATACCTAACCATCATACTTACTAGCGACAAATTTACATTGGATGAGCACTCGGAAGGTAAAGGTAAGTAAATGGTGACAAAGATGTAAGGACTAATGATGCTGACCATTAAACCACAAGTGGGTCCTAGCACAGCGTGTTCCCCCCCAGACTAACAGGAAGGCTGAGCGTACTATTCAAACGCTAAGGGACATGTTGCGGGCCAGCGTTATTGATTTCAGAGGTAGCTAGGATGATCATCTGCCACTTATGAAGTGTGTCTATAAAAATAGCTGCTATTCTCGCATCCAGATAGCCGTATGAGGCTCGGTATGGCAGAAGGTGCAGAACACCGATTGGCTGGTCCAATATTGGTAAAACTAAATTAATTGGGGCCAGATATGATTCAGCAAGTAGCTGGCAAAGTGAAACTCATTCGGCAGCAGTTATTAGCAGCTCGGAGGCAACATAAGTCATACAGATGCTCGACGTCAACACCTAGAATTCCAGGTCGACGATTGGGTATCTTTGGAAGTGCCACCCATGAAGGGTGTTATGAAGTTCGGCAGAAAAAGGAAGCTCTCACTTCGGTCCGAGGTATGTTGGGCCTTATCGTATCGTCCGAAGGTAGGCAAAGCCGCCTATGGATTATATCTACCACCCGAGTTGTAGGCATGCGTCCGCCTTCTACTTGTCGGTTTCGTAAAGGTAAAGGCGATCCTCCGAGTATATTCCGAGATAGTATCCAGCACCAAGTCATCCCACGGAAACAACCCATAGTTATACCGATTGGGGTGAAAAGGTCGTGTGCTAAAGGCATGGCTTCCGTTTAGGCATCGCGGCGGAACAATAACAAGGGAGAGAGGAAGAATACGTGCCACTACTTATTTCCTGTACCATTGAGTAACCTAAACTCCTTAATTGGTGGCGTAATTGATAAATGGACTGTATGTGGTGGTGATAAAAGCGACTCCCCCGGAATGCCTATAAAATCCTATAAGACTAGTTTAACAGTCGAGGACGAATGTTCTAAAGGGGGGGAGGATGTTATATCTCGTATTTTTGTACGTTGGGACATTCCGAGCCAACCATGAAAAGTTAAGGACAAGACCATTTCGGGATACGAGGTTGAGAAGTTTGACCTTCGATTTTGTTTTAATGCACAAGTTGCATATTCATCTTTTCATTGGTATGGAGCGTTAAGGGTAAATTTGGAATAAGAAAAATTTGGGGTTGAAAGTGAAATTATGGAAACTAATGTTTCATGAAATATGGGGCAAAAGTGAAAATTGAGAGACTTAATTTTCATGAAATATAGGCCATGTAGCCGTGCAAGGTGGTATGGGGGTGGCCCACATGGATTAATTATTATAAGTAGTATAAGATGACTAATTAGTCATCTTCCACTCTTGAGAAAATTCAAGAAGTTTTGAGAAAACAAAGAAGGAGATATTCGGCCATGCTTGGCCGAAATTCATGTCCAAGAAATGATCATGAAAAAATTATTTTTCTTCTAGTTTTCTACTAATTGAAAGGCCCTCGTTAACGTGGAGTAGTTGGTAGAGCAAGCAAAGCGCTCGTTTTTGAATACAATTCTAGCCGAGGGAGTACTAGGTGGAAAAAGGTATGGTTCAATCTTATTTTTCATGTCTTATGGATGATTTGTACATGTTGTAGAATGTAGAAACGAATGGAAATCATGAAATTGGGGTGTTGTTGTTGTGGCCGTGAATGTGCCATGTGTTGTAGGAATGATGAATTAATGTTATTTAGCATTTTGGTTGTTGTGTTGTGGACTATGTAATGAAAATGAGGGTATTGAATGGTTTAAGTTGAAGTTGTGATTGTTGTGAGTTGTCCGTGTGTATGTAGTGTTATATAGGGATGAAGAACTAATTTTACTTAGTATGTTTGAGATGTTGTGTTGCGGATTCTATGATGTAAATGAAAGTCTAAGGGGTCAAATTGAAGTTACAATTGTGTGTGGGCTGTTTTGGAAGCTAATATGAATCAAATATGCTTCCTTGTGTTTATGGTAATAATGTTGTTAATGTGTGGATTATTGGTGTCGTTGATGAATTTAAAAGAAAGAAATGTGTTGTTGTCGTCCCTATGGAAATTGGAGGGTTCGGGTTCCATAGTACCTTGGATGGATTGTTTTGAATAATGTACGAATTGTTTGAAACGTTCTTGAATCTCGTTTGAATGATCTCGGATTAGTACTTGAAAATGTGTGCATTGGTGTTGGTTTGATGGTATATGGTTAATTCTAACGAAAGTGGAATGTTGTCGAATTATGTAGAAAAGAGTTGTTGATGTTAGAATGCCTTTTAAATTAATTGTTGATGATGCTAGAATGGTTGTTGGTATTGTTGTTGAAGATTTAGCCGAGTTGAAATCTCGGGATGTTGACTTTACAGGGGAAATGCTGCCCAAATTTCTGTAAATGGAGTGCTAGTTTAGAATTGGATTTCTAAGAGCTTACGACTAATGTTTGGCGTCTAATGATGTTATTGTAGACTTTGGAGAATCCAAGACGTAAGTTTGGATTAATTTAGAAAGCGGACGAGGTATGTAAAGCCTAACTTTTCTTTCTTTTGGCATGTCCTAGTGTAAGTACAAGTCTCGGGCGAACTTCATTCTTACGATCCGAGCACGTATACGATTCTTATTTACTTCTTAATGTTAACGTCCTTAATATGGTCAACTTGTGGTTCTTAAGTCTTTTATACAATTGGATTTCAAATTTTGCATAAAGAAGGTTGTTTTCAAAGAATTCTATAATTACGAACAATCGTAACTTCCATAGACGAGCTCGGATCGCTTCGAAATGTTCGTAGGAGATTCTATAATAAATAAGGTCTCCAACTTTCATAAATGGACTCGGATTGGTTGATACTCGTCCGTGGCCCCGAGACTTCCCAGTGTAGTGTTAACGACTTTTGAAAGGATTTAGTGTGACTACCGTCTTTAACCCTCGAGTATCGATCACTTACTTCTAGTAAGTTTGTAATGACGATTATGCCCCTAATTCCCATAAGTTATTTCATATGGTTTGATACGTATCTATGAGTCCTAAAGTTTTATTTGATATACCCTCGAACGACATTCAGAAGAAACTTGATTTGACTATCGTCTTGATTTTTAAATGATGATTCATTTTGAATGTTCTATTAAGTCTTTGAAAGTATTTTAAATTGCATATAGTTGCTCACGACTCTGCTCGTGCATCTTGTTATTACCTCCTTCACCGAGTCCCGGGCCGATTATGTTTCGTGCGCACTATGATATATTCCGGAGTATGATGTATCCGGTTCGCCGAGCTCTCACTAGAGGGCCGGGTACCGAGTATATTTGGCGTTATGATGTGTTATGATGTGTGACGGGGATACAGATATGAAACCTTCGGAGTATGATGTGTTTTGCGCCAATGTCGGAGGGCCGACCATAGTTCTAAGAGCTCATGCATGATTTGTGTTTTATGAGTAAGCATTTTAATATTTTCGATATTGCATTTACTTTCCGTACTTCGTTTTGACTATGATTTTGGTTACTATACTTCATGCTTTGCATACTCGACATATTAAAATCGACCCCCTTCTGGGTCATGCGTTTCACGGTGCACAGGTACTTACCGGATAATCCACCAGCTTAGGATTCCTGTTCAGCCGTTTTGGAGCGCTCTCTTGTTCGGGAGCCTATGTTTTGGTCTAGATTCTGTTATTGCATATATGTATATGTTTATTCACAGGTACGGCGGGGCCCTATCCCGTCATATGATTTTGTCATTGTTCTTAGAGGTCTGTAGACATATATGTGTGGGTTATGGGTATTCACTGTTCAGTCGTATCTGTGTGATTTGTGAATTGACGTCCCCTATACTATGATAGCCTTATCGGCTTATATGTGACATTATCTGTTGATTGTGATAGCGATATGTATAACCGTACATTTGTGACGACTTTCGGGCGACGTTCCACATTTTTCTGCAAATATATGTTGTTTATACCGGTACAAGGTATTCGTACGCTATTTCTGATTAACGGGTGTGTACGGGTGCCCAGTTCGGGCACTAGTCGCGGCCTACGGGGTTGGGTCGTGACATAGATTGTCTTTAAATTCTAATGCATGCTCTATGTAAATTTCATGATAAGTTATGAGATGTATGTGATGATATGATTCCACCGCGCCTAGATGGCCGGACATGTCACCGCTAGGGCGGGCTGCGTATGGTTCCACCGTGCCTGAATGGTCGGACATGATTGCCACTAGTGGGCTGCGTATGAGTACACCGTACCTAAAGGGCCGGATATGACCACCACTAGTGGGAGGCGTATGATGGTTACCCGTACGCGGGTTAACGATGAGGACATATGTGATATGATAAACGTGAGATAATGATATGTGTGACTTTATGATATATGTGATTTCATGGTATATGTGATATGATGAAAATGCACTTAGTCTTAAAAGTTAAGCAGGTTATATCCTCATCTCATGTCGTATGATTTCTCTATTATGTTCATTTCATTCATGCCTTACATACTCAGTACAATGCTCGTACTAACATCCTTTTCTTTGGTCACTGTGTTCATGCCCACAGGTAGACGGGGAGGCGACCCAGATTCATAGGAGCTGATTAGCAGACTTTTGAGAGCTCTCCATTATTCCGGAGGTGCCATTGATTTACTGTTTTGTGTACATATATGTTTTGGGCACGACGGTCCCGTCCCGTCCCTATGTCTAAGTACTTTCCCCAGTAGAGGGTAGATACGTACGTGTGGGTAGTATGGTCTAATAGTTTCTCCTCGTATGTATATATATATTATTTTGATAGCCGAAGGACTTATGTATATAAAGGTAAATATGTTTCAAATGAAAATAGTTTTCCTTTTTATGATTATGACCATAAGAAATATGAATGAACGCAGGATGAGTGATAGTGTTATATCTCGCATTTCGCACGTCGGAATATTTTTAAGTTGGTTGCGAAGAATTGTGGATAAGGTTATCTTTCGACTTTGTTTTATGACAAATGGTTTATGATTTTATTGGAAGGAAGCATTAAGGAAAGAGTTGGGACTAAGAATGCATTATGGAAAAAATTTGGAGGCTAAAAGTTGGGAAAATAATTCCATGAAATGGCCAATAAATTCTAGCCATTAAAAGGGGTATGTGTTCATCTTATGGTGCAAGATATACAAACATGTGGGCAAAAGTTGACCAAGTCAAGGAATTAGTTGTCTTTTTATTTAAAGAGAATTCTAGAAAAATTGGGAAAATTGAAGAAAAATTGAAGACAAAAAAAGAAGGAGAAAAATCGGCAAAAGTGGGGCACATGACCAGCCATGTGCTCCCATATTTATATATATATATGTGTGTGTGGAAAATTACAAGACAAGTCATTATTTTTCCCTAGAATTTTCAAGAAACATGGAGGAAAAGAGAGTGAGGGAGTCGGCTGCCATGGCTGGCCGAACAGTCCCTTTGGAGAGTGATCAAGAGAATTATTTTCTTCATGTTTTCTCACTAAGTTGAAGGTCCTCGTCGACGTGGAATAATTGTTGAAGCAAGAAAAACACTCCTCCTTGCAACTAGGTTCTAGCCGAGAAGGAGAAGATGGAAGGAAAGGTATGATTCTAACTTGATTTTCATATGTTATAGATGATTTGTATACGTTGTGAAGTATGGAAATGCATGGAAATCATGGAATATGGAAGATGAGGTTGTGGTCGTGCATGTGTGCTTGGCCGTGGGTATGTATGGTGTTGTGTAAAGATGGTGAACTAATTAAATTCAACATGTTTTTGGTGTTGTTGTAATGTATAGAAAATAAATGAAACTCATGGAAGCTTGTATGTTGTGGAGTGAGCCGAATAGGGGCTGTTTGGCGTGCATTAAATGAGTTAATGTTATCTTGCATTTTTGTTGTTGTCGTTGTGAATTTTGTGATGGAAAATGAAGGTTTGATGATCTAAATTAAAGTAATAATGGTTGTGGAGCTGAATTGGAAGTTAATATGATTCCTATGTAGATCTTACATTTATGCTAATGACTATGTTAACAAGTGGGATGGTTAATGTAGTTTATGAATTTGGAAGAGTAGAAACGTGTTGTTGTTGCCCTTGTTGAACTCGGAAGATTTAGGCAGTGTTGTATGGAAAAGGGGCTGATTTGAAGCTTAATGTGACTTCAATATGTTTTTCTTGAATACATGGAAATGAGTTTTAACATGAGGTTTTCGCAGTTTAGAAATTTGGGAAA
>NW_026719169.1:0-15592 GCF_029784015.1 Lycium ferocissimum | reverse complement strand
CCATACATATATATTTCATGACTTCCATTCAATTCACACACTACAACATGCAAATCATTCATAAAACATGGAAATAAGATTGAACCATACCTTTCCTTTCCACCTTGTTCACTCTCGCCAGAATCTTATTCAAGGCACAAAAATGATTTCCTTGTTCCAACAATCATGCCATGTTAACGAGGACCTTCAACTTAGTAGGAAACCTGCAAAGAGAAGAGTTTTCTCACACCAATATCTCGCTCTCTCTCCTCTCGGTTTTTTTTCTTTTCTCTTTCTTCAATATGGCCGAATGGCCTTCTAAGCCGTTTCCTCCAAGTTTCTTGATTTTTCTTAAGGCAACAAGGTGTATAAGATGACTAAGTCCATATATAATTCACCCACATGGCCCTATGGCCCACACACACACATGTATGGCCGGCCACCTATGGCCATTTTCAAATAATGGCCAACTTTCCATAATTCATTTTTTGGTCCCAAAATTTTTCCAACTTTCATTCTCTAACTTTTTTTTTCCTTATTCCAATCTTACCCTTAACACTTCATACCCACAAAAATGAATATGCGACTTACGCACGAGACAAAATCAACAAAACTGAAATTAAAAGTCTTGTCCATAACTCGTCGCAACCAACTTAGAATATTCCAACGTCCAAAGTACGGGGTATAACAAGAGAGGTTTGCTGGTGGTCTCCATGTTTCAAAGACATCGTTTGCTCGGAAGTGACAAAGTGCCTTGATGGCTTCGATAATATGGGTTGCTCACGCATATGCATTGGGGAAAACTCGCATCTTCAAGGCTTTACGATGGTGTGCGTGACACTAGTATACCAATGGTGGGTCGATAATTCAAAGAACAGAGTATTAGACATCTGAGATAATGGGAAAAGTGTAAGTTCGGTAATGACCGTTGAATTGGGCAAACGTATTGTGACCGCGTGTAATAAAGAAAAGATGTTGACAATAAGGACATAAAGAAAGACTTTGAAAGCACGCAGCGAAGTGAGACTACAGAATATCTTAGACATGAGTACTTTCGTGAGATCGGGAAGGAAAAATTGGTATCCGACATGGCTGTTTAGATAAGGCTGTGACCGGTGCTAAAAGTTAATTGATATAAGCTCGTCGATGTTAAAGACTACACTTTATTAAATGAATTCTATGGGCACATCGTTTGATCAGTAAATTGATTGGGTTGTAGACTTATGAGGAGTTATTAAACGACCGATAGAAATGACTTCACCATGGGGCGTGGTGCGAGTTAATGACTTGAGGAGTTACCGGTTGTTTCACTTAGATTTGAGAAGAAATATTTGATATCGTTTTGTGGTTTGTTTGGCTTAGATGGATGATTAGTTTAGAGGATCGAGTGGATTTGAGTGGTTGTTGGTTGATAGTGATAAACGTGATTTGAAATGACATATGGGTACTTGAGTCATGTTTGGACTGCGGGGACATTATATCATGACGTACAGTAAAGGGTGTGACTGATAAGGTTGATTGGTGTCTTCGAGGTTAAGGGAAAAAAGATAATCGTTGAAAACAAGAGTTAGTGATGTGAGATCTGTAGCGATTGTATAGTGTAGAGTGGGGCTTGAGAGTTTATGGATGAGCTGTATGTTCGGTTATGTCATAGACTGACTACGAGGCTGGAAGACTAGAGGTTAGGAACTGTATTCATTGTGTAAAATTGGCTAGATCCTCACTAGTGGTAGCAGTTTACCGACTTAGGTGATTGAATAAAGTGATAGTCGTGCGAGTGGTTAGAGGTATTCAGATTCCATAATTGAGGTAAGAAGTGACTCTTTGAGGACTAGTAACGTTAAGGATTTGAGTAAGGGATTAGTAAACATGGATACTTGAAATGGTAGATCGATGATAGGTTAAATGAGTTAAGTTAGGGATAACATTTTAGAAATTGAGTAAGGCAATTCGGGCAAGGACGATTTAGTAGGATACATGAGGCTATTAGTGAGACTGTTTGTGCGATACGCTGATTTAGAGAGTGGTCAGGTTCGAGTTGTAAGAGTTAAGGAAAACTTAATTTGCGTAGCCGCGTGGTACGATCCTATTCCAAGATTAATTTGCCTTAGTTTGTAAGTGTTTATGATTATGTGGTATTCGATAGAATGGATTTGAGGATTGATTACGGTATCGATGATTGTAAAGTGATTAGAAAATTGGGAATCGACGAGTCGAGAAAAGGTATAGTTGATTGTGAATCGATAAGAAAAAGGTACATCTTGGAGATTTCTTGGGGCTAGATAGATTGTGGTGTAGTCTTCTCGCATATTCCGGCTGAGATGTGTTTGTGGCGTGAGCTTAAGAAGGAAAGCTGCCAGGATGTACTATGTGGTATGACACAGAGTTTTGTGAGGTTCGTGATCCGCGGCTACTGAGAAGCATAGTTCAGTGAACCGACTAGTTGAGATTTATAAGAAGTGGCTTGGTGGTACACCGTTGGAAAAGTTCGTAACATTCTAGAGTGGATGAGTTTGCGTGCTTTAAGAGAAAATATTGTGGAGTTTCTATCACGTGAGGCTAGAGTTATATTTTCAGGGGGGACCCTACTCGTGGTAATTCAGTATGATTGCAAGTAATTGGCCGGATAGTTTGGGTCCGCTTTGGATATTAAGGACATAGGAGTAATCATGATTTAGAGCGGCACAAGATTGGATACTTAAAAAAATTATGGCATATCGAGGTGTTACAACGGGATATTCTATGGTTAAAGGGGTATTATATGAGGCTACAGGTTTTGCGTCGAAAAGTTTGGAATACTATCGGATTTGCGTACCGGGTAAAGGTTGAGAAACATGAAGATTGAAATCATAAAGTGTAGTTCTTCGGTACTAAGTTGACAACTTGGGTAGGACTCACTTTTGGAGTCGAAAGTGATGTATACGATTTGTTACGCGTGAGGAAAAGATTAGACTCGAAGTCACAAGCCGTACGTGCGATCAAAGTGATTGGTTTCAAAACTGGAGTCGGGCCCAAAGACTAATGGATGTATTCGAGAGTTGTGTGCATCATCTGAAAACATTGTTTGAGTTAAGCTTAATGGTCTATATTTATATTCCAAAGGAGATATTTAAAGATTCGATACGTTTCGGCTCACATTTGAGGTATGACAGATTTACCAAGCTTTGTTAGGGTTTTCTAATCGATTTGATGATATTTTCCGAGAATAGCTACTTGAATAGAATAATGGTATACAATGAGCTTAGTACAGATTTGAGGAGGAACTGTTGTGCGAGAGATCTTTATAGTGGCCAGTTGTTTGCTCGACAAGTTATTCAGTGGTATGATTCCTGTATTATGATTTGAAGGTTTAAGAAGTCTTGGAACTAGCCAAGTTGGCTGTCAGTAAGCTCGGTTTTGATAGAATTGTGTAAAGATCTCAGGTGAATCAAGGATTCTTTCAGGCGAGAGTAGGTTATGGGTTCGAATTTTTGTATGTGTGTTCATATGTTTCTAAGGAATCGCAATTCAAGTAACGGCCTTAGAAGATGGGAGAAAGCGAGCCAATGAACTCGAGTATTTTATTAGTTCTAACGGCGGGTCATGGGACCATGTTTCCGCAGGGATTGCGTTGGTTTAGAAAAGGTTTATGGGGCCTATTGATCACGGTTTTTCGCAGTTGCGATTTTATCAAATCAGTAGAATTCAAGTAAAGCAATTGCCGTTTATTCGAGGATCGCCAGTAGGAAATTCGAATACGGAGATATGAGAATCGAGCTCGAGCTAAGTTTAGAGAGTTGTGACTGGTAAATGAGCCCGAGGTGCATTGGTCGGTTTGAGATTATCCGTTGTATTGATCTTGTGTTTTGTGAGTTAGTTGTTCACCAGGTCTGTCAAGTGTTCGTTCGATCTTTCATGTCTCTACGACAAAGAAGTACCATTCTGATGGTTCTTGTATCATTCATTGGGATTCAGTTCTGAGCGATGGGAATCCTTCCTAGTAGGAGCCCGATATGTGTTCGAGATATCCCCGCCTGTGGGGCTTAAGTATTCTTCGTTTCCCGTTCTCTTTTTTGTTGTCACACCCCAATCTTCATCAAGGCGACGGGCACCCGACTCTCACCGAGTCAAGCGAACCCTTAAACGTCAAACCCAAATCTTTTCTTTTTTTAAAAAACAAGAATTTAAAAAATTTTAGATGAAAAACCAAAATCGACACGTGGCTCAAGGCATCTCAAAACATATTATATATACATACGACATAGAACAAAGCGAGCCAAAAGGGCCTCTGCCATTTCTGTACAACAAAATCATGGCCAACAAGGCCAAACAGTAACCATGACTTCCACGCTGTTCGGGCAGATTTCTACAGTATGACCTCGTACAAGAATAAAGCTTATACCAAAACAAGGACGGCTCTCCGAAACAAGCAGGAGTCGGCTCGACCCCGCTGGTTCCCCCAGTTAGCCGGATCGCCAAGTTGCGCTCGGGACCGCGGGCATGAAACGCAGCGAAGAAAGCGGGGTCAGTAATTTTAATACGTACTAAATACGTAGTGCGCATCACAAGCATGAATCGAAAAGTACAACAATAAGTAAATTTAGAAAACCCGCATAGATTATTGCCCAAATAAAATGTCCCTTCGGACGACCGCTTCCGCCTAATAATAATAGTAGTGATAGTAATGATAACAACAACGATAATAACGATAGTAATGATAATAATCCCTTTCGTGTGTGCCGGTCCCGACATACGTCTATCCCGGTTCTTCGGCATGCCGGTCCCGAAATAAGATAATGGTTCTTCGGGCATGCCATTCCAACATACGTCTTATCCCGGCCCCTTCGGGATTACGCCGTCCCGACATAATATTCCTAGCCCTTCGGCACGCCACTGCGGACATACTCGCTACCCCGGCTTTCGGCATGCCACTCTTGACATAACACTAATTTAGCCGGCATAATGATAATAATAATAATAATAATAATAATAATAATAATAATAATAATAATAATAATAACGTTGAATGTGGACATAAGTCGTAAGTGGAATGAAATAGTAAAATCTCGCACCCTTCGGAGTGGTTTGAAGAGTCTATATAATAAAAATATCGCACCCCTTCGGAGGGTTTGAAGAGTCTATTTAATAAATATCGCACTCCTTCGAGAGTGGTTTGAAGAGTCTTATTTAATAAAATATCGCACTCCCTTCGGAGTGGTTTTTAAAAAGAAGGAAAAAACAAGTTTCGAGTCAACCTGGCCTAGTGCGAGGAAGTTACGAGTATTTCAGAAGCCATTTTTAAATAACCGAAGCGCTAATCATATTAGGAACATTATTACTCCCCAAGATATATTACATAACTTAATGGAGTCATTTATGATACAATAGTTATAGATGTTTGAACATTTTTCCAATCAAGATATGAAGATCCTAATTCAATCCCACCGAATGAATAGTACTCAAGTTCCGACTGGGTTTCTATGAAAATCGTATAACCCCCGAGGCTCAAATCCAAACCTAGTACACCTAGGACATGCCAAGAGAAGGAAGGGAATAGCTTTACATACCTCAATTCACGGACGTCTTATGCTCACTTAAACTCAAATCCCGTTTCATCCAGACCGCAAATGGTCACAATTACCAATTGTAAGTTACAGTCTTTAGAGATTCATTCTTAGCCCTTTCTTGTTTACGTAAATTTGGGCAGCACCTCCCCTATAAATTCGCTGCCCCGAGAATATGACTGCTCGTAATAACAACAACCAACCCAACAACAACATCAACAACACCAATAATCGCTACAAAACACATATGAACACAAATAGTCTTTCTTTCTACATAATGCATTAACTTCCGTTCTAACTTCACACCTTCATCCAATGTCAACGTTTTCATATTCATTCTCTAATTCGAGGCCATTCAAATACGACCAAAAGACATTTCACGTTATTCTACAAAACATACAAGATTTTCATCAAGCCATAATTCATCCAAAACTTCCAATTTTCAACATAAATTTCCATAACACATTTTTGTCTTCCAACTTCATTAACAACAAATCATAATTTGCATCTTAATGGCTTCATTCTTATACTTACATAAACCACTACCACGTTGCATAATTTCCTACAACAACTTAACAATGAATTTCCATGCAAACTTGGACCATTAAACCTTTCTTTTCATCGCAAACATCACAACAACACAACTAACAACTAAATGAAAATTAATTCATTTCTCCTCCATACTACATAGCTCACGGCCAATACACTCTTCACACACACACACCCATGCACACACAACACACCTATAATTCTTATTCCATTCCAATCATCATATACACACCTTCCATAACACAAAAGAGCAAGATCCTTACCTTTTCTGAAATTTCAACTTGCCGCAAACGTAGTTCTTTCACTTAACTAATTATATCACGTCAAGAGCGTCTTGAGCTTGCTACTAATTCAAGAAGAACAAGATTTTTGGATGAAGCCAAAGGACTTGGAAATTTTTTCTTTCTTCTTCCTTGGGAGCCGAATGCTCCTTCTTTTTTTTCTCTCCTTTTCTTTTAATTTCTTGAAGTTTCTATGGATGATCATGCATGATCATCTTCTTATATTAAATAGTCATGTGACTAATCACATGACTAAGCCTCATGGGCTTGGGCCAACCCTTGGCCGGCCACCCCTCTTTCATGGGCCAAGTTTTCTTATTTTTTTTTTGGCCCAACAATTTGGCTACTTTGCATATTTCATGAAACGAATTTCCAAATCCCAATTTTGCCCTTGGCCTTCTCCAATGTTCTCGTGTCAATATTTTCCATAAGTAACGACATACACACCACATAAAATCAAAGCATGGCCTTATTCTTACAAATCACAATTATGTCCAAATTTTCCGAATGTGCAAAAACACGGGATGTAACACTTGTCGCTCGAGGATGAGCTATTATTTAATTGGTATCTGATGTAACGACCTATTCGGTTGTTATTGCTTTTTCCATGCTTTTGACCCTTTCTCGAGCTTGTTTAGCTCATATTTGACCCGAGAGGACAGTTGACACACTTCCTGAGGTGTTAGGATATGATTTGAGTGACTTTTTGGGAAAAATTGGGCTTAAAAGGAAAAAGAGTTGACTTAAAGTTGACTTTTGGATAAACGGACCTTTATCGGAAATTTATCAATTTTGAGAGATTCGGACGGTCGTTTAGAACTTGTGTGTATATTTGGTTTGGTTCCCAATGCATTCGGGTGCATTTTGAGAATTAGGTTTGGAAAGTGAGTTTTGAGGTATCGGAGGTTGACTTGGTCAAAGTGAACTCCGATGGGAATTCAAAGGACACGAGTGCGTTCGTAGCGTGTTTTTATGTATATCTACATATTTGGTTTGTGTTCGGGAGGTTCCGGGATGGTACCGAGGGTCAATTTCAAGTTTGGGAAGACACTAGAAAATTCTGGTGTCTGGTGACCGCTTTGGCGCGAAAGCGCGCGTGAAAGCCTGGCTGAACTGATGAAGCGGTGGCCGAACCGCTGAAGCGGCCGACGGGCCAGATTTTTTATTTAAATGCCTTATGAAAACCCTTCTTCCTCCCATTCAAAAAATTACATTTCCTTAGCATCTTGGAGGCGATTTTAGGAGGGTTTGGTCAGATTTCTCATAAGGTTAAGTTCCCCTAATCTTAATCTCTTCATTTACCCTCCCTAAGTAAGAATTCATGGTAGAAAATTCATAGAACTTGGAAGAATAAGAGAGGGTTTTAGGGGTTTCTTTCTTAAATAAGCTGTTAGTTATAAAACTTTAATTTGTTAGTGGATTAGACTTGATTAAGCATGGAATTGATGATTAGAATCTATTATTGCATGATTCCTTCCTAATTAGTGGCTAATTTGTGAGAATTAAAGTTAGGGTTTATACCCAAATTTGGGGGTTTTGCCTAGAATCCGAATTTAAGTAAATTGTTGGTTCTTCTTGCTTGTCATTGATGGGAATTGATCACTTAGATCTTAATTTCATGTTGAGGCCTATAGATTCCTAATTTCACCTTTCTAGTTCATAAACCCTATTCCATAGGTTGGGAATTTGGGTCTTGAATAGAAATATGGTTTGATTGATGTTCTTCTTGATTCTAATTTTTTGATTCGAATGTGCGTAGACTTTCTTTATCTCGAGGCTCAAAGGAAAGGGAAGTCTAAGGAGTGATTGTTGGTGATATTGTTGATCGGCCTTCTAGGTAGGTTACAGTTTACCCCTATGGTGAGACTCCGACTAGTGAAGCATATATTTACATGATATGATAGGAGATTTCGTGTAAAACTTCAGGTATGAAGTTGGATTGGATGTTGCCTTAGGGTTTGGTATTGCTTGTGACTTGTTTGATCGGGCTAGTGGCTTGTAGACTCCATAGGACCCTGTTTGGTACATTATGTATAAATTGGTGGATTATTTGTGAATTGGGAGTAAATCAAAAATATGAAATTACTTGATATTGATATTGGTACTTAGTGTACGCCTCGTTATTGGTATAGCCATTTTAGGATAGCTAGCTCTTATTGTTATGGAAATTAGAAATTCAGTATGATTACTGTGTGGATTACTTCTTGATGATATTGGTGCGCTATGTGTGGCGCAACTTGAACTTGATATTTTTCATTGTTTGTATTTTAATCGTTCCATATTCATTTCATATCATTTTATTATGCTATGTGACTGGCACTATTGATGGGAATGAGAAGGGATATTGATGATTATAGAACATGGTAAGTCACATCTGAGCTGTGTGCGGAGAGGCTGACTATGGAACATGGTAAGTCACCTCTGAGCTATGTGTGGAAGGGCTGATATGGAACACCGATATTGCGGTACTAGTTGATAATTGAGTCCTCTGAGCTGTGTGCGGAGTGACAGTGCTTGGACTTCGCGGGTCCCTCATGGGTTGTGCTGCCGAGGCGGGGAGGTATTCCGCTATCGGAGTACAAGAGTACAGGCATTGCATTTCATTCATATCTCATATTGCATTGCTTGATTATCCTTCGTGGTTGCTTATGATTTGGATACTGTGTTGGTCATATTCTTGGACTATATTTGATATGGGCTACGTGTTGATTTGAATTGATAAGGCTTGGTTTTCGATATACTTGGATATTTGTTTCACTTAGGGCTAGCTGTTACATCAAGGCTTGATTATGTGAGTCGATTTCTTGGGAGCATGACTTGTACTCTATGGTTTGCTTGTTTTCTCTTACCTTATTGTCTTTATATATGTCAACTACTCTCCCGTCGGCCTATGACACCTACCAAACATCAAGTTGTTTGTACTAACCTGCACTTGCTGCATTCTTTTATGAGTGCAGAGTTCCAGATAGGATCGACCTCTAGTTTTCGTGGCTGATTGTGGTGCAAGAGTTGCTGCTGAGAGTCTTACAGGGTGAGCATGAGGATGTCCGCCACCTTGGAGATTCTTCCTTTATCTAAGTCTTATTTCATATTCCGATACATATTCAGACTTTTGATCTACTTTGTTACTTTTAGACTTGTAGTATCTAGTTAGTTGCTCTTGTATAGTTAGACCAGACTCTGGGTGGATTTGATGTATTTCCTTACTTCTGCACATTCTATATGATTATCGTCAGACTTACGTGATTTTTATCTCTTCTGCTTGTTTATTGTTTATTTATGACTTCGCAATTATTGGGATACGGGTTCGCCTACCGAGGTGGGAAAGGTAGGTGTCCGCGCGACTTAACTAGATTGGGTCGTGACATTCACCCGAGTAAGCTAGTTGGATTTGCCAAAGGGGAAGCTTCGAGCGATGTAATTGTGATAATATGGACTAAATCGACAAAAGGAAATAATCGTAAAAAGGGAAGAATGACAAGGAATGACCGAAATATGTCAGAGGAAGTTAGCATAAAGAGTCACTGGAACTCGGGATAGAAAAGAAAAAGATTAAGATCACAACGATAGCTGGTCCAAACTGACTAAGTACCAAGAAGTCTGAAAATTGTGTAGTTAACTATGATGATGCCTAGGCAAGGTTGATACGGCAAGCCGAATGATGTCGATAAGCATGTAATTAGAAGTAACGACACTGGTATTAAGGACAACTACGACACTACTTTAACGTTCGAGGACGAAAGTTCCTAAGGGGGGAAGAATGTTACACCTCAAAAAAATTTTACGCCGTTCGTGACGTAAGTGAGTTAAGGTAAGCCGGAAGGGCTATGAAGTTCCCAAGAGCTATAGAAGATGGTAGGATTGTGTTCCACCCTCTTCGTACGTTAAGGTTTCGTTATAATCCAATTGATATAAACTTATATTGAGGACCTTCTGGAAAGTCGTATAAGAAGTCTACGGGTACATTTCGAAGTGATATATGTTCATCAACATGTTTCATAAAGGATGAAGGAGTTGGAAGACAAACAAATCGGAAAGAATACGTTTCATTAGAAAATTGGAAGGAGGCAGTTCCACGATTGGTTTCAAGGTCCGTGGAATATTCCACGGCCATGAAAATGAGGTAGCAACCACCGAGAATTGGTGGAGATGGTGGGAAGTCACTGGAATGAGTGCTTCGGGCTACTCTCTACGGCCCCGTGAAATAATTGCTAACACGTGAAATTGTCTAGCCTTATTGATGTTATATAATTTGTTTCCCACAACTTAAAGCTCATTTATCCTACAAAAGATAACCCTAATCTTCTCTCATTCTCTCCTAACAACTCTCCATCCACCCCAAGATACCACAAGTGAAATCAAGCCTCAAACCACCCAAACTAGTTCATGGAAGATGTTGTTCTTGTTTCAAACTTAAGATCCCCACTCACTGAGCCTGCTATACCTTGAAGTAGATGTATGGGCTGAAGTTCTTCATGCTTTAAGGTCAAACTTTCATCCTATATCTTGTGTTGTTGAAGGTTTAACAAGTCTTAAAATGAGGAAAAATATGGAGGAGAAGTCATAGGATATTGTATTAAAGTTGTTGATGTTTAGACTATTTTGAAGTGGATAATGAAAGATGTTTATGATGGACTTGTTTCAAATGATTTTAAGATGTTCTTAGGCTCGGTGTATACGTAATGAGTTTTCCCACTGAATTATTGAAAGGAAAGATGTAAACTTGAAGCTAGAATATGAAACTAAGAACGATATACTTGCGAACTATTTTTAGTAGAGTATGGGATCGTTTGAACGTGTCACTTGATGGATTAACATGTGTATATGTTGTTGTTGATGTTGTATAGGGCTTTGGTTAAAATTGGTCTAACTCGGTAGTCGATATTATAAAAGTGAACGCTCCCGAATTCACATAGAACACCTACTAGCTTAAGTATGTTAAGAGAGTAGAAACCTGGGTATACCATGACTCTAAATGTCTTGTTATAGATTGGTAAATATCTCCTCTTTGATTTTGTTTGTGAGTCCAAATGGAACGAAAAAGTGTAAAGGTCTTGATGTGTTTTCTTGTTACACCCCGTTTTCCATTACGTTGAGACTTTCTTTGTGGGTTGTTTTAATATAGAATATATCAGCCTTAAGGATATGTATACGATTGAATGCATTTATATTTGCTTATAAGGTTTTAGTTCATATAATGAGCTATAAGTGTTGATGGGTTGTTGGTAGTTAACTAAGGAAACTAAGTTCGTAGGAACTTTGGAGAAAAGACGAAGGGCAATTTTGATCCGATTTGGAGAAAGTACATCTTTTAGTATATAAGAAGTTTTGAGGCAAAGCAAAAGCCTAAATTGAAGTCCAGCCTTATCTAGTTTTCCAACGTAACAATTCGCATCAATCCGACATCGGAATCTCTTTACATTAAACCTTGTTGGGCTAAAGACAGTTACATCGTATCTTGATCGAATTAACCCCGCGCGAAAATGATAAGTGTTATACCTAGTATATTGAAGGCCGGATTATCCATGGGACAAAGTCCGAGGACAAGATTATTTTTGGATATGCTGACAAGGACTTTTTAATCCCGCCGTTATATCCCGTATTTACATTTATTTTTGTACATTCCGAGCTATTTGTGGAAAGTTGAGGACAAGGCTATTCCGGGATACAAGATCGAGAACCTAGGAAACACATTTTATTAAGGATGTTGCTTGTGATTTTGTTCAAAAAGCTCGGTTAATAAAACTTTTTGGGGTTAAAGGTTAATTTTTGAGTTTTAATTAGTGTAATGAAACGGTTAAAAAAAAAATATCCCGCCTTTTGCATAATCGGAAAATTTGAAAATGGTGGATTATGAGAAAAGGTCAAATGATCTTTTCAAAGTAACGGTTTTGGGCCTTCCGATACGGAAGCTTATCGGGAAAAAAATTTGGGGCCTATGGGCAAATTTGGAATTTTGAAAATTTATTTCTGGGAATTTTGAAATGAGAATTTTAGTTCATTGGGCCAAATAATGAAAAAGGAAAATTAGGGCCCAAACCACAAAGGGTGGCTGGCCATGGTGGCCCAACCCATGGCCCTAATTAATTTTTTTTCCATGTGCTAATTAAGCAGGTAAAGAGGGCTTTATCTCTGTGGGGAAGATCTAAGAAATTAGAAGAAAAATCAAGAAAAAATTGAGAGGAGAAAGAACAAGAGAGAAACGGCCAAGGAGAAAAAAAGAAAAGAAAAGGAAAGGAAAAAAATTCCTAGCCCTTCAATCCTAGTCCAAAAATTGTAATTTTCATATATTCGGGGAGTTTCGGTGCTCTTCAGGTGATATAAAGATTTTGGCAAGAAGGGGGTTGTTTTTTCCCAAAGGAAAAATTATTGGAAAAGGAAAAGAATTCCTGTTTTCAATTTTATGGAGGATATATGCATGTTGAAAAGGTGTGGTTTTTAATGAAAAGCATAAAAAAATTTTGGTGTTAGGATGGTATGCATTTTGGCCGGGGAAGTGGGTTATATGAAAGGAAATTGTTAAATTGGTTAAGCATGTTAATTATGTTGTTAGGGCCTTATGAAATAAATGGGGAAGTGTGAAGAATTTGTGTGTTGTGAATTGAAAAGGGGTAGGCCTTTATGTGGGAAAAAAAGGTTTTGGGGCCGGGGTGGTGGTTTTGGGTCCGTGGGGGTGGGGAGGGAGGAAAAGGGTTTAAATTTTTGTTTAGTATTTTGATTATTTTTTAAGGTTTTATGAGGAAAATTTAAAGGTAAATGGTAATTTTTTAAAAAGGGAAAAAAATGTTGTAAGGTTGTAAGATGAACATATGTAATGTTGTAGTAGTTTATGTAATTATGGAAATAAATTGTAAGATGAAATTATGATTTTTTGGTAAATTTTAAGAGGAAAGGGTTTATAACTTGTATGTTAAAGATTAGAAAAATTGAATAAGTTATGGCTTTGGGGAAAGTTGGTAATTTGTATACCGGTTTATATGGAGTGTTATTATCGCCCAAGGTATTGTAATGATCTCAATTAATAATAATTGGAAATATTGAGTTTTAGGCCAGAGGTTTTGGAAAAGGTGACTAAATAGGTTATATTGTTTTTTATTGTGATTTTTGATGCCCGGGTTTGTTGTTGGTTTTTTGGGGAATTTAATCGGGGGGGTTTCATAAAGGGGAGGTGCTGCCAAAATTTTTGGTCCCAAAAAAACCCCAAGTTAAATTTTAACCCTCTGAAAAAAGAAACGGGTATGGTGACCATTTGCGGTTTTTTGACAAACGGGATTGGAGTTTTAGCGGGGGTAAAAGGGGAAGGAAGGTATGTAAAATCTTCCCCTTTTATTCTTTGGCATGTTTAAACGATTTGGCTTGGGCGCGAGCCCCAGATATGACTCTTACTTGAAACCCGGGGATTGAAATTGGGCCCCTTTTCCCTTAAAAATTTGAAATAGTTTTTCATAAATTGCCATCAAAGTGACTTATATGTAAAGTAATCTTCACAAATGGACTTGGATTGTCCCAAAACCCCATGAATGATTCCATAAGGTTTAGGGTCCATAAACCGTTTACCACCTCGATTTTAGGTGGCCCCGGAAAACCAGACCTCTTACTATGGCCTTGTTTGACTCGTTTTACCCCGGTTTTAAAAAAAACTTCATAAATGTCTAGGGAAAAAGATAAGTGTGGAGTCCAAATATGTTGGATATGTGTTTGGGTTCTTAAAGTATGATTTTTTAACGAACCCTCCCTCCCCCGGAGAACAT
The DNA here is from genome assembly GCF_029784015.1 of Lycium ferocissimum. Taxonomy (NCBI): domain Eukaryota; kingdom Viridiplantae; phylum Streptophyta; class Magnoliopsida; order Solanales; family Solanaceae; genus Lycium; species Lycium ferocissimum. Next base: position 1,489 of record NW_026719169.1, on the reverse strand, counting down.
CATTGTACTACGCCGACGTTTTACCCTTTAAAAAGATTTCAAGAAACATTCGTTTGGGAAACATGAACATTTTGATTATCCCGTTGAAAAACCCGGGGGATATATGTTTGGAGAAAAACCTCTCAAAAATGTTATTTGGGCATAACTTTGCGACCCCTTCCCAAAAGGGACGTGTTATGATTTATTATGTGATTTGATTTTAGTCCGTCTTATCCAAAATGTTTTCCCCGGGTTTTCTTTTTTGCGTGGGTGATATGTCTATTCAACCCAGCCGGGGCCGGGGCATGTTCTCGTTTCGACTTCTTTGCATTATTCACCGAGTCCCCCATCGCGGGCCGGGACACGTTTTTCCGTTTATGATTATGATGTGATGATAAGGGGGGGGGCCAGGGTGGCAATGATTATTATTCACCCAGACCCGCTTTGAGGGCCGGGGCAGTTTTGTATACCAAAAGGGATTCGGTACGTTTTTTTCCATATTTTGGGTCCCTAATGGGCCCAAACGACCGACATATGATATAGACTTTGTTTGCAGTTTATCTCCGAAAAACCCCTTTTCAGGGGCCGGGGCACGGCAAAATGTTCTATGATGTTACATGATCCGAAATCCTTACCTTTTTGGGACTATGTTTTCCGGGGGTCCCCGGGGGATTACTTTTTTTTTCCCACTCGACTATACTTGTTTTTTCCTTTCGTACTTCCCATTCTTGACTATGATTAGACTTATTACTTTTCCGCTTTTTCATACCCCTTACATTTTTCCCCGACCCCCATTTTTCAAAGGGGGTTACTGCCCGGGACGGACGCGCCCCCGGAGGCCGGTTTTGGTTATCGGTTAAGGGGGGGAGATCTCCCCCTTTTATCCAGGCCCTACTTTTGGTTTTATCTTGTTGTTTGTTCCCCTTTTTTACATAGGGTCATTTGGGTACGGCGGGGGCCCCGTTTCCCCCTTTTTGATTCTGTTAGTAAAAGGCTGTGGGCCAAAGGGGGGTGGGGTTTTCACGGTTTCCGGGAAAAGGGGTACAAGTTCCCTCCAAATTTGCCACTTTGATAGCCTTGTTTCAGGGGGTTTCGGTATGATATATGTACATGTATGTTCCAAAAAGTAAACTTATATTTTTTTTTGGTTTTTGTATTTTCCCAAACGGAATTAGCTTCGGATGCCAAAATGGGGACAGCGATTTTGGGTGTTCCTTTGGGCACCTCGGGGCCTTTTCGGGGGGGTCGTGACAAAAAAGAAAGGAGAAAAAAACCCAAATGGCCGGCCACCTATGGTTGGGGGATGGCCATTGGGTACCAAATATGTAGTCCCAAAAAATGAATTAAGGGGCATACCTTTAAAAACTTAAAAACCCTTTGAAAAAAAAGGAAAGGGTTTGGGGAAAACAAGGCCTTCCCATACCACAAAAAAATTGGGGCCAAAAAAAATTTTTTTCAAAAAAATTATTTTTTTTCCATGTTTTTCCCCTAATTGGGAGGGGGCTAAACA
>NW_026719168.1:0-18941 GCF_029784015.1 Lycium ferocissimum | reverse complement strand
ATTGAGTCCCGATCCATCTAATAAGGATGATCTCGCCTCTACACAAGCCAAAACTCGCTCGGGGCTAAAATATCGTTATAACAAACCGTTGGCTGTGAGTCCGAACCCATAGCCAATGTACACTCGTAAACAATCAAACGAGCTAACTCCCATACTCACAGCCTTGCAACTTAAGACACTGCTAATAACATTACGCTTTCCCTGACGTATAAATAATAGAGATGTCATAGTCCTGTGAGTCGAACCATTCTGGCCACGTCGAATTAAGATTCGGGTAAACACATGTTTCGAAGGCTACGGTAATAGGTGAAAACCTCATAGTGGACACCATACAAGTAATGCCTCCAAATCTTCAAAGCAAAGACCACGGCCAACAACTCCAAATCATAAGTAGGGTAATTCTTCACATGGATCTTCAACTGACGGGAAGCATATACTATAACTCTACCCTCCTACACATAAACCCATACGGGATGCATCATAATAGACCGCGAAATCTTTACCTTCCACGAGCAATGCTAGAACGGGGATGAAGTCAAAAGAGTCTTGAGCTTTTGAAAGCTCTATTCACAATTATCGGACCACTGGAAGGGAATATCCTTCTGAGACAATCTGGTCAAGCACGAAGCAATAGAAGCAAAACCCTTCACAAATCAACGGTAGTAGCTAGCCAAACCCACAAAATTACGAATCTTGATCAACGTGATGGGCCTCGCCCCAATCCCTCGCGGCCTCGGTCTTGCGACGGATCTACCGTAATCCCATCGCTTGAACACCCATGGCCCAAAGATACCACGAGACTCCAACAAAACTCGCACTTTGAAAACTTAGCAACAAAGCTATTCTTCTTCAACAACCAAGTATAGTTCGAAGATGTCTCTCATCTCACTCTACTCTTGGAATACACAAGATATGACAATAAACACAATCACAAAGGGACGAGGAATGGCTAAAAATGACATTCGTCAAAGTCATGAATGCAACGGAGACTTTGGTCATTGAGCCCAAATGACATCACAGACTCGCCATGACCATATCTCATCCGAAGGGCGTCTTGAGAATATCCTGGCATTTTGATCCTCAACTAGTGGTAGCCTGAACACAAGTAAATCTTTGAAAACACTAAAGCACCCTGAAGTTGGTCAAATAAATCATCAATATGAGGCATAGGGCACTTGTTCCGAATAGTAACCTTGTTCAGCTGGCGATAATCAATGCACATCCTCATGGATCAATCTTTTTTATTCACAAACAACGGGGAGCGCCCGAGGGGTAAAGCTCGGTCTAATGAATCACACAACATAATAAATCTTGCAAGCTGCTCGGCATTCTCTCTCTCAACTCGGTCGGTGCCATCCGATATGGTGGAATAGAAATAGGCCGAGTGTCAGGATCCAAGTCAATACAAAAGTCAATATCGCAATCAGGTGGCATACCTGGCAGATCCGACGGAAACACCTTCGCGAACTCGCTCACAATAGGAATGGACTCAAGGGGTAGAAATGCAACAGTAGTGTCACGTACATGGGCCAGATAAGCTAAACACCCCTTGTTGACTAATTTATTCGCCTGAAGGAAGGAAATGATCTTCATCAGAGCGGGGCTAGGACTACCCCTCCACTCAAGTCTAAGAATACCCAGCATGGCTAACGAGACTGTCGTGGGGTGACAGTCCAAGATCACATGATAAGAAGAAAGCCAGGTCATACCCAAGATAATATCAAAGTCCACTATATCAAGAATCATCAAATCTACCCAAGTGTCATACCCCATAAAAGTAACCAAACATGACCAATAAACTCGATCAACGACAACAGAATCTCCAACTGGAGTAGACACATGAACAGCTATAGCTATGCTATCACAAGGCAAATCTCAATCAATGGCATGATATGTAGACACATATGAATAAGTGGATTTAGGATCAAATAACACAAACGTTGCTCTATGTTAGACGGGGAAATAGTGCACTGAGAATAAAGACGTCGAGGTCTTTGTCTTAGGTCTACTTGGGAATGAGTAACACTGGGCCCTACCACGTCAAGACTAAGATCCATCTCTCAAACTTTGGGACCCACCTCTACCAACCTGGGATCCACATCTAAAAACCTAAGAACCATCGGCTTGTGCACGCGCCACTCTAAGAAGCGCCGTCTCGACTGCACGATGCAGAGGTCATGGGACCGATGATCCTGCTAGGATCGGGGACACTTCCTAGCGATATGACCAAACTCCCCACATACAAAGTATCCCCTAGAAAGGAGACCCATAGATTAGTCGAGGACACGGCTAGAACAACCACATCTCGGTCGAGAAAATGAGTTCTCGGGAGCTCTCGCCGGGTGGCTCCTTTGGAGGAAGCACCGCAAAGCCGAATGCATAGAGCGACCGGAATATGGGCGTACGACCTAGAATGCGGCGGTGCCCCGGTCGAGCTAGAACCACCATAACTCGTAATTTGTCGCTTCCTCTTCTCGCTACCCCTCCAAATGTACGAGCCTTAGCGGCCTCGCGGCCTCGACTAAAGAATCATTCTCAATGATGGACTGGAAGGAAGCCATCCCGCCTCCATACGAAGGCAAGGTATGCGGAAGAGAACCAGCTAGCCCACCCCACGAAATGCCTTGTCTGTCGGGCTCGGTAGGGATCAAGGGCCCCGGTAACGGGCCGGATATAGATAGCGGGTCACGCGGCCTCCGCGAGATATACCCTGCTTTGAAGATGTAAAAAACTCGTTCCTGCGCACCTCCCTCAAAAGCCCGGGGCACATACTTCTCCGAGAGGCCCGGTGGGCGAATCCCAAGTAAGGAGAGAAACCTCGGATAACGAAAACAAAAATACCTCGCGGGGTTTTCGCCGTCACGCAAGGCGGTAGGACACGTAGTCGACTCCATGGGACTTTACGGTCATCTATGTAACAACTCATGCATATCCAAGATAAACTCTCGCGTCCTCTCCAAAAGTACCCCGAGAACCTCGGCGGTACACGGCCCCATAAACCTCCCCGACTAGGTCTACGATCGGTCAAGGTCATAACAAGGCACCAATTTCCCGTTGATGCACAGTGAATAGAATAACGAAGGGCACGAAGTGTGTGATGTTTGATTAAGTAAGAAATAGCATTTGATGATCCTAATTGAGATTTCAAAGACATTTGAGGTAAGAGAAGAAAGTTGCCAAGAAAAGCAAGGTATACGTTATGTGTCGGATAAGATTTACGAGTACCGAATTAATGATGACTTAATGATGTCTTGGAGAAGAGTTATAATGTCCCTTAGATTATTAATGAGGTGTTCAACAAGTGTTAAGAAGGTTCCATAAGGATTGGAGATCAAACGAGTCGACGAGAACGAATTCCGGAAAGTTGGGCAACATACGATCCAACATACGGACCGTATAAAACATACTGGCCGTATGTTCTGCCCAGAATGAAACTTCCACTGGACCAAAGATACGGCTAGACATATGGTCCATATAAAAGATACGGATCGTATGTTGGTCCGTATAATTGAGCCGGGACAGCTTTAAAATTAATATAAGGACTTAAACCTCACTCCATTTATTTCATTTTTCACCCAACACTTCAAGAACTCTCTAGAAAGCTCTCCACACTTCTTCCACAAGAACCCAAGAGAAATTTATGATCAACTTCATCAAACCAAGAAGACCAAGTGTAAGAAACTCATTGGAGTTCATCCAAGTCAAGAAATTCCATGGGAAGTGAATTAGGATTTTGGCTCAAGTGAAGTATTTCCACTCAAAGCTCATTCCTACACTATCTAAGGTAAGTTTTATGATCATTCAATGTTGTTTAAGATATTGAGAGGTTGAAAGACTTAGATTATGAAAGGAGATAGAAAATGGGTTACAAAGATGAGAATAATGGGATTTTGAGTAGTAGCTTGGGATGAGTCATGATTCTTGATATGTTGTGATTATGATTATGTTATAAATGATATTAAGGACATGGGATAAGAGTTATATGTGAGTAAATGTAAAAGTGAACTATGACCATGATTATGGAGGAATTGAAGTGAAATTGTGGGATGTGGATAATGTAGAGTGAATGAAGATTGTTCGTTATAATATTGTGAGTGTTATTATAGATGTTTGGGAGTTGATATATGATATGGGGAAAGTTGTATAAAAAAAGGAAATTCTGCCCAAAACATGTTCATGTGATCGATTAGCTAATGTTAATACGAACTCTCTTGAAGTTAGAAACGTGAGCATTGAAGGAGAACGATCAAGCGATAGAATAGCTAAACAAAAAGGTATGTAAGGCTAGTCCTTTCCTTCTAAGGAATGACTCCTATGGCATGAATCTTCCTATTTTTCCATGACTTTCCTATGTAACGGAAATGATGAGTCTATGACTATAAAGAGCTATATAAGTATGAAATAAAGAAAAGGGATAAAACACGAGCATGATAATGATGATGGTGAGTTTAAGTATAAAGAATCCTAAAGTAAGATATGATGTCCATGAGGTTAACGATCCTAAGTATGGTTCCATTAATGTTGTTACTTGTGTACGCTCACCGTATAATGTAGTCTCCTTCAAGGTGAGATATGATGCTTATGATCACTCCATGAGGTAATTGGGGGTTCCTGACATTACGCCACCCCGATATAGTATAGATTGTCTTTAAGCTCTAATGCATGTTCTATGACAAATGTATGATGATGATAAGTTTATGATGAGCACATGGATATATGATTACACCGTGCCTAAATGACCGGGCATGTCACCGCGAAGGCGGGCTTCATACGATTCCACAGGGCCTAGATGGCCGGGCATGCCACCGTTAAGGCGGGCTGCTTATGATTACATTGAGCCTAGAGGGCAGGGCATGACACCACTAGTGGGCGGCATATGATGGTTACCCGGATGCGGGTTAACGATGATGGTATATGTGATCTGATGATATATGTACTATGATGATATATTAGATATTTATAAAATGCATTTACTCTTAAAGGTTAAGCAGGTTCTATCTTCATCTTATGTCTTATGATTTCTCTATTATGTTCATTTCATTCATGCCTTACACACTCAGTACAATGTTCGTACTAATGTTCTTTTTCTTTGGACGCTGTGTTCATGCCCACAGGTAGACAGGGAGGTGATCCAGACTCGTAGGAGCTATTAGCAGGCCTTGAGAGCACTCTATTGTTCCGGAGGTGCCATTGAATTATTCTTTTGTGTATCTATGTTTTGGGTACGACGGGGTCCTGTCCCGTCCATATGTCTAGTACTCTAGTAGAGGCTCGTAGATACGCATGTATGGGTAATATGGTCTCACGGTTTCCCATTGTATATGTGTATTGTTTTGATAGCCGAATGGCTTATGTATTTAAAGGTAAAATATGTTTCAAATGAAAATGGTTTTCCTACGATTATGAGTATAAGAAATATGACTGTACGCAAAATGAGTAGTGCTCGGTGGTTAGCCCCGGGTACCCGTCATGTCCCTAGACGGGTCGTAACAGAAGTGATATCAGAGCAGTTCAGTCCTAGGAAGTGTCTACGAGCCGTGTCTATTAGAGTCTTGTTTATGGTTTGTTGCACGCCACGCTAATAAACAGGAGGCTACAGGGCATTTAGGAAAAATGACCATTCTTCTTCGTATGAGATTGTGTGATAGAGCCGTGTTATAAGATTTTCTCCTCCCTAATAGTGTGTTATGATTTCAGAGATGCCGCCAAAGAGAAAAGCTACAGCCGACCAGAAGGGCAAGACTACGATAGACAGACGGGTAGAAAGGGAGCCGCCAAGGAATGCAAAAGAGGGTGAATCACATAATGAGGCTCCATCTAATGCCTCTTCTACTCCGCCTATTATAGAAGAACAAGAAGGGGCTTCGGCTCCGCGCCTCCTATGCCTCCGGTTCCTCCCCCGGTTACTTCGGGTCAACAAATGCCCGAGGCTATCCATCTATTGATGCAGTTAGTTGCCGCCCAAGTATAGCGGCAGGGTACAAGTTCAAGTGACAGGGCAGTTAGTACTAGAGCCCATGATTTCATGAGTTTGAATCCTCTGAAATTTTTCGGGTCAAGGCCAAATGAAGACCCGCAAGGTTTTATTGATGAAATGTTGAGAACATTGAACATTATTCATGCCTCCAAAACTGAATCTGTGGAGTTGGCATCTTATAGATTCAGGGATGTGGCGGTTTTATGGTACAATAATTGGATATCCTCAAGGAAAGAGAATGCGCCTCCTCCATTTTGGCAAGAATTTGTAGATGCCTTCATCCGCCACTATTTGCCACCCGAGATCCGTCGAGCTAGAGCCGATAGATTCTTAAATTTGAAACAAGGAAATATGAGTGACCGGGAGTATAGCCTTCAGTTTAATTCATTGGCTAAATATGCTCCGACTATGGTGGCCGACATGGGAGATAGAGTGCACCGATTTGTGAGTGGCCTAGGGCCACATTTATTTAAAGATTTGTTTACGGCTTCATTGCAAGAAGGGATGGATATTTCCCGCATTCAGGCCCATGCCTAGAACTTAGAAGAGCAGCAATATCCGCAAAGGGGTGAGCGTGATATTGATAGAGGGCAAAGTAAGAGGGCCAGATCTATGGGCACCGGTAGCAACTATAGAGGGAGATCGAGGTAGTCATATTCTAGACACTCAGGCCAGTCGGCGACTAGTGCACCCCCACTATTTGCAGGTAGGAGATTTGACCGCTCCATTCATTCAGGGCAGGGTCAGAGCTCGAGAGCTTCAGTTTCCTAGTTTGGGGGTGATTATAGCCAGAGGAGACCACCAACCCCACGATGTATTCAGTGCAGGAAGTTACATTCGAGGCCATGTCGCCAGGGTACAGATGCTTGTTATGTCTGTGGACAGACTGGGCACGTGATGCGTGATCGTCCCTCGAGATAAGGTAGAGGTGGGGTTCAGCCCACAGGATCAGTGAACCAGCAACTGGTTCTTCTTCGGTGCGCTCGGTAGGGCAGACTCCCCAAATTCCATCAGGCCAAGGTAGAGGCAGAGGGGGAGCATCTACTTCAGGTGCTACTCAGCTCCGAATCTATGCATTAGTCGGACGACAGGATCTTGAGTCCTCCCCGGATGTGGTTACACGTATATTATCCATATTTTCTCATGACGTATATGCATTGATAGATCCGGGTTCTACACTATCTTATATTACTCCATAGATTGTTGATCGTATTGGGGTAAAACCCGAGCCAATTAAACCTTTTGAGGTATCTACTCCGGTTGGTGATCCCGTGATAGCTAGACAAGTGTACAAAAATTGTGTAATTGTGATATGTGACCACCAAACTAAAGTTGATTTAGTTGAGCTGGAAATGCTAGATTTCGATGTAATTATGGGCATGGATTGGTTGGCCTCATGTTATGCTAATGTTGATTGCCGAATGAAAGCAATTTGATTTCAATTTTCGGGAAAGCCCGTGCTCGAATGGAAGGGTAATACAACATCTCCAAGGGGTAGGTTTATTTCCTACCTTAAGGCAAGAAAGATGATAGCTAAGGGCTATATTTATCACTTAGTCCGAGTTCATGACATCGAAGCAAAGTCGCCAACTTTCCAATCCGTTCCGGTAGTAAAAGAGTTTCTGGATGTGTTCCCAGATTAATTTCCAAGTCTTCCACTGGAAAGAGAGATTGATTTCGCTAGTGATGTGTATTGATGCAGTACGGTAAAGTCATTTCTTATGCTTCGAGACAGCTGCGGAAACATGAAAAGAACTACCCAACTCATGATCTCGAATTGGCTGTGTTTATTCATGCATTAAAGATGTGGAGACATTACTTGTATGGTGTTCATGTTGATATCTATACAAATCACAAGAGTCTTCAATCTCTTGGACATTTTCAAATGTATGAGTTAAATCGCGTACGGCAGTAGTTCGGTGGTTAGAATTATTGAAAGATTATGATGCTGAGTATTTTATACCACCCGGAAGGCAACGTAGTAGCACGATTGGCGCTATAGCGTGGAGGGTTTTCATTAGCCGCACATCAATGGGCAGCCTATGCGAAGTTCCTCCGAGAAGAAAAGAATTAATTCATGAGCTCCACAATAACTAGCTAATCTTGGAATTCGTCTAATTGGAGACATTTACGTTGATATTTACAACGGCAAAGATAGGAATCGATGTCAATAATCCCAATCGTTTCATCCTTGGACATAGAGGTGAAAGAGCGTCAATACGAAGATCCCCGCTGAGCCATTATAGAGACACATTTATGAAAAGAGAAGTCTCCATTTGAAACTTCTATAGATGGGATTCTTAGATACCGAGGCAGGCTATGTGTTCCGAATGTTGCAGAATTACGTCGTCGAATTCTAGAAGAGGCTCATTATTCTCGGTATTCTATTCATCCAGGAGCGACAAAGATGTATCATGATCTCAAGTTAATGTATTGGTGGGATGGAATGAAGAAAGATATAGCAGAATTTATAGCTCAATGTCCAAACTGTCAAAGAAGTGAAAATCAAGCATCAAAAGCCAGAAGGGTTATTGCAAGTAATGGAAATCCCTACTTGGAAGTGGGAAGTGATCAACATGAATTTTATTGTGGGATTACCCCATTCCAGTTAAGTATGATTCCATATAGGTGATCATGACACTACTCACGAAACGGCTTTCATTTTCTTCCAGTCAAAACTACGTACTTAGCAGAAGATTATGCAAGGTTGTATCTCAAAGAGATTATGCGACTCTATGGTATTTCGATGTCTATTATCACAGATAGAGGAGCACAATTTATAGCTAAGTTCTGGAAATCCTTCCAAGAAGGTTTGGGTACTCAAGTAAAGCTTAGTATGGCATTTCATCCACAAACTGATGGGCAAGCTGAACGCACTATCCAGACTTTGGAAGATATGCTACGGGCATGCGTATTAGATTTTGGTGGTAGTTGGGATGACCACTTACCCTTTATCGAGTTTGCATACAACAATAACTACCATTCTAATATCCAAATGGCTCTGTATGAAGCTCTATATGGAAAGAAGTGTAGATCCCTAATTAGGTAGTTTGAAGTAGGGCAAGTACAGCTAATAGGCCCTGAATTGATCCAACAGGCAGTGGAAAAGGTCAAGGTCATCCGAGATCGATTGTTAACAGCCCAAAGTCGCCAAAAATCTTACGTGGACAACCGGCGGCGAGACTTAGAATTTTAAGTTAATAACTGGATATTCTTAAAGGTGTCGCCAATGAAAGGAGTGATGAGATTTGGTAAGAAAGGAAAGTTGAGTCCTCGATATATAGGACCTTATAAGATTGTCCGCAAGGTGGGTCAAGTAGCTTACGAATTGGACTTACCCTCAGAACTTGAATCAGTCCATCCGGTTTTCCATGTCTCAATACTCCGTAAGTGTGTTGGAGATCCTACAAGGATTGTTCCGATAGATGATGTTCAAGTGACAGAAAGTTTGGCTTATGAAGAAGTGCCCATTGCCATACTAGATAGGCAAGTACGGGGACTTAGAAATAAAGAAGTAGCTTCAGTTAAAGTCTTATGGAGAAATAATAACCGAGAAGAGATGACTTGGGAAGCGGAAGTAAACATGAAGTCCAAGTACCCGCACCTATTTCATCCCCCGGAAGAGATCCAAGATGAAACACCAAGATTATGAGGTATGTATGTTCTCTTTTTGTGCATATGGGTCGTGTGTGGCCAAATATCATTGCTATTATGTTGTGGCCCTGTGAGCCATTGTTATTGTGGGCTGTTGTGACAGGAGGGTAGTGCCATATTACAGGGGAAACTCTAGCAAAATTTTCGTAGAATTCCCGAGCGCTTAACATTCGAGGACGAATGTTCTAAAAGGGGGGAAGAATGTTACACCTCGAAAAATTTCCCATTGATGCACAGTGAATAGACTAACGAAGGGCACAAAGTGTGTGATGTTTCATTCAGTAAGCAATACCATTTGATGATCCTAATTGAGATTTCAAAGACATTTGAGGTAAGAGAAGAAAGTTGCCAAGAAAAGCAAGGTATACGTTATGTGTCGGATAAGATTTACGAGTACCGAATTAATGATGACTTAATGATGTCTTGGAGAAGAGTTATAATGTCCCTTAAATTTTTAATGAGGTGTTAAACAAGTGTTAAGAAGGTTCCATAAGGATTGGAGATCAAACGAGTCGATGAGAACGAATTCCGGAAAGTTGGGCAACATACGATCCAACATACGGACCGTATAAAACATAATCGTCGTATGTTCCGCACTAGAATGGGACTTCCACTGACCAAAGATATGGCCGGACATATGGTCCATATAAAAGATACGGACCGTATGTTGGTCCGTATAATTGAGTCGGGGCAGCTTTAAAATTAATCTAAGGACTTAAATCTCACTCAATTTATTTCATTTTTTCACCCAACACTTTAAGAACTCTCCAGAAATCTCTCCATCCTTCTTCCACAAGAACTCAAGAGAAATTTATGATCAAATTCATCAAACCAAGAAAACCAAGTGTAAGAAACTCATTGGAGTTCATCCAAGTCAAGAAATTCCATGGGAAGTGAATTAGGATTTTGGCTCAAGTGAAGTATTTTCACTCAAAGCCCATTCCTACACTATCTAAGGTAATGTCACACCCCAACTTTTGATAGGGCATGATGGGCACTCGACCCTTACTTAGGGCCGAGCGAACCCGCTGATTCTCTTGATACTCATAATCTTACTGGACTCTTAAATCATGAAATGAATGCATAATGTAAGCCTTTAAAAAAAACATGCTTTTCGTCTTTTTCAAATCAAGTAAAATCGATAATCGTATGAAATCTGTAACATAATGCATAATGATACATCGGCTTACAGAGCCGCTTACAAGACTGACATGTTATATATGTGACTCTGTCTGCAAAGTCTCTAACATAACTCAAGATGCCATAACATAGATACTCGACTCGGCAAAGCACTCGAAGGAAACGGGAGCTCGCTAATCCAGCTGGAACATCTTCTACTAATATCCCTCTACTCATCCGTGCACGCCCGCGTGGCATGAAAACGCAGCCCCCGAAGAAAGGAGGTCGCACGGAATATGTACCGAGCATTTAAAGCATGAAATACGAGCAGATCATGCCGAAATAAGGAGTATAGAAAATCATAAGGCTTGCCTCCGAAACATAAATCGTGCGTATCAATATCATAGCCAACTCATTATGGGACTTAAAAGCATAAGTGAGTAATCATCTTGTACATATGCATATATAACGTGTCCCGGCCCTCTAGTGAGGAACTCGGTAAATAAGATCATCGTATCATCATATCATCATATCATCATGTCATCATATATATATATATATACCGTACCCAGCCCTCTAGTGAGGGACTCGGTGAATAGAATCATCATATGCCATCCTGGCCACCATCCCCATATCACCATATCATCATGTCATCATATCATCATGTCATCATATATATATATATATACCGTACCCGACCCTCTAGTGAGGGACTCGGTGAACAATACAGGGGAGTCGTGCACGAATACGTGTCCTGGCCCGGGACTCAGTGAAGGACATATTGAGGCTGGCACGAGCAGAGTAGTGAGAAATCATATGCATATAAATCAACTTTTAAGGCTCAATAGATAAGTAGACAAATCAACGCTCGAGTATCAAACGTTAGTCATGATAAATCCATTTTAAAAAGCCATTAGAACTACGTTAAAGAAAATCTCAGGGATCATAGACATGTATCAAATCAATCCGAGCCCACCCATGAAAGTTATGGGCATTATTCGCTATAGAATCCTTTACGAACGTATCAAAGCAATTCGAGCCCGTTTATGAAAGTTAGGGACATTATTCATTATAGAATCCTTTAGGAATAGGAGCTCTTTATGCATCATTCAATATACAATCATACAAAAGACTTGAGGGCAATAGCTCGACTATATTAGGAATGCTAACATCAAGAAATGAATAAGAATCATAAACATGCTCGGATCTTATGAATAGAGAGAGTTACCTAGGCTCGTATCGTATCTTACTTACATCTAAGACATGCCAAAAGAAAGAAGGGTAAGCTTTACATACCCGTTCCACCTCTTATTAGCTACCCTTATTCGTCTAAGCTCGCAAGCTACATTTAAGAGGATTTATAATCATTAGACTCATTATTACACGCTTGTCTTAGTCCTTCAAATAAATTCATTTATAGGTAACATAACTACTCTTGTACGACTTGTATAAAGTGTATTCAATCTTGGTCACGGTCTTTCCTTCTCCTGGTTCATTCTACTGCACATATCCCCGCCGTACTAACATTCGCTTGTAGCCTACCTTGTCATACTCCTTTCCCTTCCTTTATTCACTCCTTCGATTTTCTTCACTTCCTATTATAGAAGGTTTTCTAATATTCGGTGAACTCTGAATAAACTTGTTAACAATGAAAAGGAACCTTAATCTTACCTCAAGTGTGCAGCCACCACGTCCTCCCTCTTCTTCTTGGTTGATTTTTAGCTCAAATTGAAGGCAACGCGACCTCTTAAGGTTTCCGCCCACTCTGTATACTCTAATTTCCCTTAGGCTACTCTAGCTTCCCGTTTGGCTCTCCTGTGTCTGACTTTATAGGACTTTTAGTACACTTCCCAGGGGGTCACCCATCCAAAAATTTCTCTCGCTCCAAAGACGCTTAACCTTGAACTCTGATGAAATACGATGCTTTAATGCTAGAACGATAGCGTCCACCTCACCGAATGACCTTCATCACCATTGGGAATCTGGAAGTCTAGGACGGAAAGTAGTCATATCCATGGGACACGTTATATATGCATATGTACAAGATGATTACTCACATATGCTTTTAAGTCCCATATTGAGTTGGCTATGATATTGATACGCACGATTTATGTTTCAGAGGCAAGCCTTATGATTTTCTACCCTTATTTCGGTATGATCTGTTTTTGTATTTCATGCTTTACATGCTCGACACATTCCGCATCGACCCCCTTTCTTCGGGGTCCGCGTTTCATGCCACGCGGTGTATACGGATGAGTAGAGGATATTAGTAGAAGATGTTCCCGGTTGGATTGGCGAGCTCCATTTCCTTCCCAGAGTGCCGTCGAGTCGAGTATCTATGTTATGGCATCTTGAGTTACGTTAGAGACTTTGCATGCAGTCACGTATATAACATGTCGATTTTAAGCGGCTCTGTAAGCCGATGTATCATTATGCATTATGTTACAGATTTCATACGATTATCAATTTTACTTGATTTGAAAAAGACGAAAAGCATGTTTTTTTTAAAGGCTTACATTATGCATTCATTTCATGATTTAAGAGTCCAAAAGAAGATTATGAGTATCACGAGAATCGGTAAGGGTTAGCCTCGCCCCTAAGTAAGGGCCTCGAGGTGCCCATCATGCCCTATCAAAAGTTGGGGTGTGACAGGTAAGTTTTATGATCATTCCATGTTGTTTAAGATATTGAGAGGTTGAAAGACTTAGATTATGAAAGGAGATAGAAAATGGGTTACAAAGATGAGAATAATGAGATTTTGAGTGGTAGCTTGGAATGAGTCATGATTCTTGATATGTTGTGATTATGATTATGTTATAAAAGATATTAAAGACATGGGATGAGCATTATATGTGAGTAAATGTAATAGTGAACTATGACCATGATTATGGAGGAATTGAAGTGAAATTGTGAAATGTGGATAATGTAGAGTGAATGAAGATTGTTGGTTAAAATATTGTGAGTGTTATTATAGATGTTTGGGAGTTGATATATGATATGGGGAAAGTTGTATAAACAAAGAAAATGCTGCTTAATTTTCTCTAGCTTTAGTTAAACATGTTCATGTGATCGAATAGCTAAAGTTAATACGAACTATCTTGAATGTAGAAACATGAGAATTGAAGGAGAACGATCAAGCGATAGATTAGCTAAACAAAAAGGTATGTAAGGCTAGTCCTTTCCTTCTATGGTATGACTCCCGTGGCATGAATCTTCCTATTTTTCCATGACTTTCCCATATAACGGAAATTATGAGTCTATGATTATAAAGAGCTGTATATGAGATAAAGAAAGGAGATACGACACGAGCATGATAATGATGATAGTGAGTATAATTCTAAAGAATCCTAGAGTAAGATATGATGTCCATGAGGTTAAGGATCCTAAGCATGGTCCTATTGATGCTGTTCCTTGTGTACACTCACCTTAAAATGCTAGTTCCTTCAAGGTGAGTTATGATGGATATGATCACTCCATAATGTAATCAGGGGTTCACGACCTTATGTCACCCCGACGTAGCTATAGTTGCCCTTAAGTTCTAATGCACATTTTATGATGATTGTATGATGATGATAAGCCTATGATAAGGTCATGATATGTCTATGAGAGGTATGATAATGATGAATTTATGATGAGTATATGATGATATAATTACACCGTGCCTAAATGGCCGGGCATGTCACCGCGAAAGGCGGGCTGCATACGATTCCACCGTGCCTAATTAGCCGGGCATGTCACCGCGTGCGGGCTGCTTATGATTACACCGAGCCTAGAGGGCCGGGCATGACACCACTAGTGGGCGACGTATGATGGTTACCCGGACGCAAGTTAACGACAAGGGTGTATGTGATACGGTAAACGTGACATGATGATATATGTAATTTCATGATATATGTGATATGATTAAAATGCTCACACTTTTAAAAGTCAAGCAGGTTATATCTTCACCTGATGTCTTATGATTTCTCTATCTTATTCATTCCATTCATGCTTTACATACTCAGTACAATGTTCGTACTGACGTCCTTTTTCTTTGGACGCTGTGTTCATGCCCACAAGTAGATAGGGGTGATCCAGACTTGTAGGAGCTATTAGCAGACTTTGAGAGCACTCCATTGTTCCGGAAGTGCCGTTGATTTATTCTTTTGTGCATATATGTTTTGGGCATGACGGGGCCCTGTCCCATCCATATGTCTAGTACTCTAGTAGAGGCTCGTAGATACGCATGTGTGGGTAGTGTGGTCTCACGATATTCTTATTGTAGGTATATTATTTTGATGGCCGAAGGGCTTATGTATATAAAAGTAAACTATGTTTCAAATGAAAATGGTTTTTCTATGATTATGAGCATAAGATATACGAATGAACACAGAATGAGTAATAGAATGAGTGGTGCTCGGTGGTTAGCCCCGGGTAGCCGTCATGGCCCTAGTCGGGTCGTGACATCATGGGACCCCATTGTCATTCATTTCATATCGAGGTGCCCAATTTACAATAAATTTCTGGAGAACCTTTCAAAAAGGATTAGGTACCAAGGTTAATCTCGGCACAGCTTTTCATCCGCAGACAGATGGTCAGGCAGAGCGTACCATTCAGACCCTCGAGGACATGTTGAGAGCTTGTGACCGTGATTTCAAAGGTAATTGGGATGATCACCTACCCCTTATTGAGTTTCTTATAATAACGGTTATCACGCGTTGCACGGATGGCACCGTTTGAAGCTCTTTATGGGCGAAGGTGTAGATCACCGATTTGTTGGTTCGAAGTCGGTGAAACAGCGTTGTTCGGACCAGATTTGGTCTATCAGGCTATGGAGAAGGTCAAGTTAATTCAAGAGCATTTGAAAACGGCTCAGAGTCACCAGAAGTCTTATACAGATGTAAGGCAGAGAGATCTAGAATTTAAAGTTAAAGAATGGGTTTTCCTCAAAGTTTCAACTATGAAAGGTGTTATGAGATTTGGGATTAAAGGAATGCTTAGTCCCGGATATAATGGACCACATAGAATCCTGAGAAGGGTTGGTCAAGTGGCTTATGAGCTTGAATTGCCACAGGACTTGATTTCTGTGCACCCAGTGTTCCATGTGTCGATGTTGAGAAAGTGTATGGAAGACTCGTCATTGGTTGTCCCAACTAATAGCATTACATTTAAGGATGGTTTGACTTATGAGAAAATCCTAGTAGTAATCCTTGATCGTCAGGTTCACAAATTAAGAACTAAGGAAGTAGCATCAGTAAAGGTTTTGTGGAGAAGTAAGAAAGTTGAAGAGGCTACATGGGAATCCGAAGAAGACATGAAGTCCAGATACCCCCATCTCTTTGAAGAGTCAGCAGAAACTGTTGAAGGTAACGTACTTTCTCCTTTTAGATTTATCCTTCTATAGTTTCCACATTCTCAGTATTCAGCCAGTTAGACAGTCAGCTTAGTAGTTATTCGGTTCAGCAGATAATTCAGTTCAACCCCTTTAAGTTCAATTTGCATGTGCTCATGCCAGTTAGTGTGCACATGTTTCAGCAGTTACTTTTAACCAAAATCTATCATTCGAGGACGAATGATCCCAAGGGGGAGATATTGTAACACCTCAGACCTTTAACTTAAGCTTTGACCATGATTCTAGACTTAGAAAACCAGATAAAGAATGTGCGAATTGAAAATTTCTCTTCAGTTGTCATATGGGGATTTACGCCCTAAAGTAAGGACCGTATTTCAGTATACGGCCCATATTTCAAATCGTAATTTGGCATTTAAATCACTGTGCATTCTGGAAATTAACTCAGGAAATTTTATAGTTAAATACGGACCGTATTTGGAAATACGGCCTGTATTTGATGATCGTGTTTGGGAAGGAGGTGCTACAGTGTTTTTGTCCTGTTGAACATGTGTAATTAAGGTCCAAGTTTACGAATCGTAACTCAGAATACGGATCGTATTCTGGTTTGTATTTCTCAGCCCACACTAGAAACTATAAATACCTGGTTTCGAGTCTAATTTTATTTTTACAAGTTCCTAAAACCCTAGCACGACTTATTTCTCCTCTCCAACCCCAAGAACTCTAAGGTAAGAAGGTTCTACCTATTCCAATCAAATTCTATCATGTATTTAGACAATCTAAGATAGAATTCATTGTTCTTAACCTAGATTTTCATGAAACCTTACGTATAAGGTTTAAAACACGGTGCTTTTGGGTTCTTTCTCTCTAATTTTGACTTTTTGATTGAGGATTGTGAAGCAAATAAGGTGTGTGAGGCTAACTATCTACGTTAGGAAATGTTCATGATTCTCCCTATGCCTCATTCTTCATATTTATCAATCAAATGACTCATAATAAAATTTAGCTCTAGTTTCTTGAATAGTAATAGAACTGTTATCTTCTAGGCTTATAATTTCAGAATTCGTTCATGGTGATTAATTTGAATATCATGAACTAAGTTCGTAATCAATATAGACTTGTGAATTGTATCTCGTGAGTCTCGGTAAAAGATGAATACTTAGAATTATTATGAACAGTTACCAGTTTTATCTTCATAATCAGTAATCAGTATCACGTTATCAGTTATATCTATGTCTCAGTGCTTGTTATTGAATACCAGTATTAGGACATGAGGCCCATGGATATGGACCTAAGGTCACAGATTATGTATACGTATACTTAGGCATCAGGTCATAGATTTTGCATGCATATTATTATTGGACCTAAGGTCACAAACAGTAAACAGGTTATTCATTACTCTGGACAGGGAGTATTCATATCTTTACTTCTCTGTTTCAATCCAGTTATCCACATTTCAGTTTAGCTTATTATTTCATTCTATTGCTTTACATACTAGTATAATTCCAGTGTACTGACGTTCCATTTGCTCGGGGCTTGCATCTCATGATGCAGATACCGATATACAGGGTGCAATCGTAGCTCGCTAGGAGGCTTTCAGATTTAGCTAGTCAGTGGTAAGCCTCAGTTCTCTGAGGCCCTACCTTTATCTTTATATTCAGTCAGTTAGCAGACAGTATTTCAATATTAAGGTATGCCAGGGGCCTTGTCCCCGTAGTCAGTCAGTATTTCCATATTCAGTAGAGGCTTCATAGATTACAGTCAGTCAGATATTTTAGTTGTTGGTTTGATTGTTGAGTTAGCCCTTTTGGCTACTACTTATTCAATATTGTAGACTTTTTAGTATTTCTTCCGCACAGATATATTTCAGCCGGTTATTTTCGCTCGATTAGCATGTGTTTATCATACTTAGATAACAGTATACCATATGTTGATCCAGCCAGCCAGTTGGTTTGCTCGGTCACATGCAGACAGGCACTAAGTGCCGTGTTACGCCCAAGCCATGGTTCAGGGCGTGAGAGTATTATAGAATGTTTGGGAATTTGGATAGGAATAGGTTATGAATACAAAGTAGGGATCGAGGAAAAGCTCCAATGTTTGAATGATAAAAACAAAGTATATTTTCGCTCTGGCAAGTCATTAAGATGTACGACCCGATTTTCCTCCACAACGTTTATTTGACCTACATCATAATATGTCACCCATTTGTACGAGGGATGGTTCCCAAATCCTTATGGATAGTACATATATATAAATATACACATGCGCATTGAAAGTAAGCAGAAGAGTAGGATGTAAACGATATTATCGGGAAATTCGGTAATTAGTTAAATGAGGAATATTAGAGTTCCAAATAATAGAGGGTAAGTGAGGTAAATAAAACTAAGGATGGGATAGTGTTTTGCTGAAGATTCCCCAATAGGTCTAGAAGTGGGACATTAGTGGAAGATAAGTAAAGGACTGTTACATCTCAAAAATTTCGAGTCGTTTGAATCATGAGTAGACTAACGCGAGCCTAAAGTGGAAATGAGGTCCTTATGAGATTAAGGAGAGTATTTGATAACTTCTAACAGTACATTAAGATTTTGAAGTCATATAACCTGGGGATTAAGTTTGTCGAAGGAAGTAGAATGTAAGTCATGTTTGGGACGATTTCGCAATGATTGAGTTATACTTTGTTTAGTAATGACTTTAGGAGGAGCTATAGGGACCCTTAGATGGTTAACGAAGTATTATATAAGTGCCAAGAAGGTTGCATAAGGATTAGAAGTAGAACGAATTGAAACGAGCGAATTATCGGATGGGGTCAATTGGACGGACCATTTGATGGATCGTAGGATATTTGATGGTCCGCCAACCGGA